>NW_028165677.1:20000-25000 GCF_964263955.1 Coregonus lavaretus | reverse complement strand
TGGGTTGTGGGTCAGACACCCCCACATGGAAGACCGCCGGCGGTCGATGGGAGAACCAGAGACCGACTCCTGGCTCACGGAAGGCCGATTTGGGTGCACTTGGTCGGATTGGGTTGTGGGTCAGACACCCCAACATGGTTGTCCGCCGGCGGACACCAGGAGAACCAGGGACCGACTCCTGCCTCACGGAAGGCCGATTTGATGCACTTTTTTCGGATTGGGGTGGTGGTCAGACACCCCCATATGGAAATCATCCGGTTGACAACAGGAGAACCAGGGACCGACTCCTGCCTCACGGAAGGCCGATTTTGATGCACTTTTCTCGGATTGGGTTGGTGGTCAGACACCCCAACATGGTTGTCCGCCGGCGGACACCAGGAGAACCAGGGACCGACTCCTGGCTCACGGAAGGCCGATTTGATGCACTTTTTTCGGATTGGGGTGGTGGTCAGACACCCCCATATGGAAATCATCCGGTTGACAACAGGAGAACCAGGGGCCGACTCCTGCCTCACGGAAGGCCGATTTTGATGCACTTTTCTCGGATTGGGTTGGTGGTCAGACACCCCAACATGGTTGTCCGCCGGCGGACACCAGGAGAACCAGGGACCGACTCCTGGCTCACGGAAGGCCGATTTGATGCACTTTTTTCGGATTGGGGTGGTGGTCAGACACCCCCATATGGAAATCATCCGGTTGACAACAGGAGAACCAGGGGCCGACTCCTGCCTCACGGAAGGCCGATTTTGATGCACTTTTCTCGGATTGGGTTGGTGGTCAGACACCCCCATATGGAAACCATCCGGTTGACACTATGAGAACCAGGGACCGACTCCTGGCTCCCGGAAGGCCGATTTTGATGCACTTTTCTCGGATTGGGTTGGTGGTCAGACACCCCCATATGGAAACCATCCGGTTGACACTATGAGAACCAGGGACCGACTCCTGGCTCCCGGAAGGCCGATTTTGATGCACTTTTCTCGGATTGGGTTGGTGGTCAGACACCCCCATATGGAAACCATCCGGTTGACACTATGAGAACCAGGGACCGACTCCTGGCTCCCGGAAGGCCGATTTTGATGCACTTTTCTCGGATTGGGTTGGTGGTCAGACACCCCCATATGGAAATCATCCGGTTGACATTAGGAGAACCAGGGACCGACTCCTGGCTCCCGGAAGGCCGATTTTGATGCACTTTTCTCGGATTGGGTTGGTGGTCAGACACCCCCATATGGAAATCATCCGGTTGACATTAGGAGAACCAGGGACCGACTCCTGGCTCCCGGAAGGCCGATTTTGATGCACTTTTCTCGGATTGGGTTGGTGGTCAGACACCCCCATATGGAAACCATCCGGTTGACACTATGAGAACCAGGGACCGACTCCTGGCTCCCGGAAGGCCGATTTTGATGCACTTTTCTCGGATTGGGTTGGTGGTCAGACACCCCCATATGGAAATCATCCGGTTGACATTAGGAGAACCAGGGACCGACTCCTGGCTCCCGGAAGGCCGATTTTGATGCACTTTTCTCGGATTGGGTTGGTGGTCAGACACCCCCATATGGAAATCATCCGGTTGACATTAGGAGAACCAGGGACCGACTCCTGGCTCCCGGAAGGCCGATTTTGATGCACTTTTCTCGGATTGGGTTGGTGGTCAGACACCCCCATATGGAAACCATCCGGTTGACACTATGAGAACCAGGGACCGACTCCTGGCTCCCGGAAGGCCGATTTTGATGCACTTTTCTCGGATTGGGTTGGTGGTCAGACACCCCCATATGGAAATCATCCGGTTGACACTATGAGAACCAGGGACCGACTCCTGGCTCACGGAGGCCGATTTTGATGCACTTTTCTCGGATTGGGTTGGTGGTCAGACACCCCCATATGGAAATCATCCGGTTGACACTATGAGAACCAGGGACCGACTCCTGGCTCCCGGAAGGCCGATTTTGATGCACTTTTCTCGGATTGGGTTGGTGGTCAGACACCCCCATATGGAAATCATCCGGTTGACATTAGGAGAACCAGGGACCGACTCCTGGCTCCCGGAAGGCCGATTTTGATGCACTTTTCTCGGATTGGGTTGGTGGTCAGACACCCCCATATGGAAATCATCCGGTTGACACTATGAGAACCAGGGACCGACTCCTGGCTCACGGAGGCCGATTTTGATGCACTTTTCTCGGATTGGGTTGGTGGTCAGACACCCCCATATGGAAATCATCCGGTTGACACTATGAGAACCAGGGACCGACTCCTGGCTCCCGGAAGGCCGATTTTGATGCACTTTTCTCGGATTGGGTTGGTGGTCAGACACCCCCATATGGAAACCATCCGGTTGACACTATGAGAACCAGGGACCGACTCCTGGCTCCCGGAAGGCCGATTTTGATGCACTTTTCTCGGATTGGGTTGGTGGTCAGACACCCCCATATGGAAATCATCCGGTTGACACTATGAGAACCAGGGACCGACTCCTGGCTCACGGAGGCCGATTTTGATGCACTTTTCTCGGATTGGGTTGGTGGTCAGACACCCCCATATGGAAACCATCCGGTTGACACTATGAGAACCAGGGACCGACTCCTGGCTCCCGGAAGGCCGATTTTGATGCACTTTTCTCGGATTGGGTTGGTGGTCAGACACCCCCATATGGAAATCATCCGGTTGACACTATGAGAACCAGGGACCGACTCCTGGCTCACGGAGGCCGATTTTGATGCACTTTTCTCGGATTGGGGTGGTGGTCAGACACCCCCATATGGTAAACCGCCGGCGGACACTAGGAGAACCAGGGGAGGCTCTTACCTCACACATGGGGGTTTTGGGTGCCCTTGGCCGGCTTGGGGGTGACCCCAAGAGGGGGTCCAAGACCCCACACCCGGATCCATCCACAGGGGGGCGCCACATGTCATTTTAAGCCTGATTTCACTAGGGGAACCAGGGGATGATCTTAACTCACAAATGGGGGTTTTGGGTGCCCATGGCTGGCTTGGGGGTGACCCCAAGAGGGGGTCCAAGACCCCACAGCCGGATCCATCCACAGGGGGGCGCCACAGAGGTCATTTTAGGCCTGATTTCACTAGGGGAACCAGGGGATGATCTTAACTCACAAATGGGGGATTTGGCTGCCCATGGCTTGGGGGAGACCCCAAGAGGGGGTCCAAGCACCCCCACCCGGATCCATCCACAGGGGGGCGCCACATGTCACTTTAGGCCTGATTTCACTATGGGGACACAGGGGAGGCTGTTCACTCACACATGGGGGTTTTGGGTGCCCATGGCCGGCTTGGGGGTGACCCCAAGAGGGGGTACAAGACCCCACAGCCGGATCCATCCACAGGGGGGCGCCACATGTCATTTTAAGCCTGATTTCACTATGGGGACCCAGGGGAGGCTGTTCACTCACACATGGGGGTTTTGGGTGCCCATGGTCGGCATGGCTGGCTTGGAGGAGACCCCAAGAAGGGGTCCAAGCACCCCCATCCAGATCCATCCACAGGGGGGCGCCACAGGTCACTTTAGGCCGGATTTCACTATGGGGACCCAGGGGAGGCTGTTCACTCACACATGGGGGTTTTGGGTGCCCATGGTCGGCATGGCCAGCTTGGGGGAGACCCCAAGAAGGGGTCCAAGCACCCACAGCCGAATCCATCCACAGGGGGGCGCCACAGGTCACTTTAGGCCGGATTTCACTATGGGGACCCAGGGGAGGCTGTTCACTCACACATGGGGGTTTTGGGTGCCCATGGTCGGCATGGCCAGCTTGGGGGAGACCCCAAGAAGGGGTCCAAGCACCCACAGCCGAATCCATCCACAGGGGGGCGCCACAGGTCACTTTAGGCCGGATTTCACTATGGGTACACTGGGGAGGCTGTTCACTCACACATGGGGGTTTTGGGTGCCCATGGTCGGCATGGCTGGCTTGGAGGAGACCCCAAGAAGGGGTCCAAGCACCCCCACCAAGATCCATCCACAGGGGGGCGCCACAGGTCACTTTAAGCCTGATTTCACTATGGGTACACTGGGGAGGCTGTTCACTCACACATGGGGGTTTTGGGTGCCCATGGTCGGCATGGCTGGCTTGGAGGAGACCCCAAGAAGGGGTCCAAGCACCCCCACCAAGATCCATCCACAGGGGGGCGCCACAGGTCACTTTAAGCCTGATTTCACTATGGGTACACTGGGGAGGCTGTTCACTCACACATGGGGGTTTTGGGTGCCCATGGTCGGCATGGCTGGCTTGGAGGAGACCCCAAGAAGGGGTCCAAGCACCCCCACCAAGATCCATCCACAGGGGGGCGCCACAGGTCACTTTAAGCCTGATTTCACTATGGGTACACTGGGGAGGCTGTTCACTCACACATGGGGGTTTTGGGTGCCCATGGTCGGCATGGCTGGCTTGGAGGAGACCCCAAGAAGGGGTCCAAGCACCCCCACCAAGATCCATCCACAGGGGGGCGCCACAGGTCACTTTAAGCCTGATTTCACTATGGGTACACTGGGGAGGCTGTTCACTCACACATGGGGGTTTTGGGTGCCCATGGTCGGCATGGCTGGCTTGGAGGAGACCCCAAGAAGGGGTCCAAGCACCCCCACCAAGATCCATCCACAGGGGGGCGCCACAGGTCATTTTCACTAGGAGAACCAGGGGAGGGCTCCTGACTCACACATGGGCATTCTGGGTGCCCATGGCTGGGATGGGTGAGACAGAGTCCAGCCCTCCACACACAAAAGTGACCCAGCAGGCCAGAAGAAAGGGGAGAGAGAGAGAGAGAGAGAACAAATAATACATGGGCACAGAGCAGCCAGCCTCCATTGGAGCTGCCTGCACAGTGCTGCCCTCCTGTGGGAAAGGTTCACACACACACTCACTCACTCACTCACACAGACACACACAGACAAACCTATTCACTTGGGCCTTCTCCCTCATGCCCTGCTGACATCCATGCAGGCCCACATTGACCTTTGTGACCTCTGGAGCTCCATGCACC
>NW_028165677.1:2500-7500 GCF_964263955.1 Coregonus lavaretus | reverse complement strand
CTCCTGGCTCCCGGAAGGCCGATTTTGATGCACTTTTCTCGGATTGGGTTGGTGGTCAGACACCCCCATATGGAAACCATCCGGTTGACACTATGAGAACCAGGGACCGACTCCTGGCTCCCGGAAGGCCGATTTTGATGCACTTTTCTCGGATTGGGTTGGTGGTCAGACACCCCCATATGGAAATCATCCGGTTGACATTAGGAGAACCAGGGACCGACTCCTGGCTCCCGGAAGGCCGATTTTGATGCACTTTTCTCGGATTGGGTTGGTGGTCAGACACCCCCATATGGAAATCATCCGGTTGACATTAGGAGAACCAGGGACCGACTCCTGGCTCCCGGAAGGCCGATTTTGATGCACTTTTCTCGGATTGGGTTGGTGGTCAGACACCCCCATATGGAAACCATCCGGTTGACACTATGAGAACCAGGGACCGACTCCTGGCTCCCGGAAGGCCGATTTTGATGCACTTTTCTCGGATTGGGTTGGTGGTCAGACACCCCCATATGGAAATCATCCGGTTGACATTAGGAGAACCAGGGACCGACTCCTGGCTCCCGGAAGGCCGATTTTGATGCACTTTTCTCGGATTGGGTTGGTGGTCAGACACCCCCATATGGAAATCATCCGGTTGACATTAGGAGAACCAGGGACCGACTCCTGGCTCCCGGAAGGCCGATTTTGATGCACTTTTCTCGGATTGGGTTGGTGGTCAGACACCCCCATATGGAAACCATCCGGTTGACACTATGAGAACCAGGGACCGACTCCTGGCTCCCGGAAGGCCGATTTTGATGCACTTTTCTCGGATTGGGTTGGTGGTCAGACACCCCCATATGGAAATCATCCGGTTGACACTATGAGAACCAGGGACCGACTCCTGGCTCACGGAGGCCGATTTTGATGCACTTTTCTCGGATTGGGTTGGTGGTCAGACACCCCCATATGGAAATCATCCGGTTGACACTATGAGAACCAGGGACCGACTCCTGGCTCCCGGAAGGCCGATTTTGATGCACTTTTCTCGGATTGGGTTGGTGGTCAGACACCCCCATATGGAAATCATCCGGTTGACATTAGGAGAACCAGGGACCGACTCCTGGCTCCCGGAAGGCCGATTTTGATGCACTTTTCTCGGATTGGGTTGGTGGTCAGACACCCCCATATGGAAATCATCCGGTTGACACTATGAGAACCAGGGACCGACTCCTGGCTCACGGAGGCCGATTTTGATGCACTTTTCTCGGATTGGGTTGGTGGTCAGACACCCCCATATGGAAATCATCCGGTTGACACTATGAGAACCAGGGACCGACTCCTGGCTCCCGGAAGGCCGATTTTGATGCACTTTTCTCGGATTGGGTTGGTGGTCAGACACCCCCATATGGAAACCATCCGGTTGACACTATGAGAACCAGGGACCGACTCCTGGCTCCCGGAAGGCCGATTTTGATGCACTTTTCTCGGATTGGGTTGGTGGTCAGACACCCCCATATGGAAATCATCCGGTTGACACTATGAGAACCAGGGACCGACTCCTGGCTCACGGAGGCCGATTTTGATGCACTTTTCTCGGATTGGGTTGGTGGTCAGACACCCCCATATGGAAACCATCCGGTTGACACTATGAGAACCAGGGACCGACTCCTGGCTCCCGGAAGGCCGATTTTGATGCACTTTTCTCGGATTGGGTTGGTGGTCAGACACCCCCATATGGAAATCATCCGGTTGACACTATGAGAACCAGGGACCGACTCCTGGCTCACGGAGGCCGATTTTGATGCACTTTTCTCGGATTGGGGTGGTGGTCAGACACCCCCATATGGTAAACCGCCGGCGGACACTAGGAGAACCAGGGGAGGCTCTTACCTCACACATGGGGGTTTTGGGTGCCCTTGGCCGGCTTGGGGGTGACCCCAAGAGGGGGTCCAAGACCCCACACCCGGATCCATCCACAGGGGGGCGCCACATGTCATTTTAAGCCTGATTTCACTAGGGGAACCAGGGGATGATCTTAACTCACAAATGGGGGTTTTGGGTGCCCATGGCTGGCTTGGGGGTGACCCCAAGAGGGGGTCCAAGACCCCACAGCCGGATCCATCCACAGGGGGGCGCCACAGAGGTCATTTTAGGCCTGATTTCACTAGGGGAACCAGGGGATGATCTTAACTCACAAATGGGGGATTTGGCTGCCCATGGCTTGGGGGAGACCCCAAGAGGGGGTCCAAGCACCCCCACCCGGATCCATCCACAGGGGGGCGCCACATGTCACTTTAGGCCTGATTTCACTATGGGGACACAGGGGAGGCTGTTCACTCACACATGGGGGTTTTGGGTGCCCATGGCCGGCTTGGGGGTGACCCCAAGAGGGGGTACAAGACCCCACAGCCGGATCCATCCACAGGGGGGCGCCACATGTCATTTTAAGCCTGATTTCACTATGGGGACCCAGGGGAGGCTGTTCACTCACACATGGGGGTTTTGGGTGCCCATGGTCGGCATGGCTGGCTTGGAGGAGACCCCAAGAAGGGGTCCAAGCACCCCCATCCAGATCCATCCACAGGGGGGCGCCACAGGTCACTTTAGGCCGGATTTCACTATGGGGACCCAGGGGAGGCTGTTCACTCACACATGGGGGTTTTGGGTGCCCATGGTCGGCATGGCCAGCTTGGGGGAGACCCCAAGAAGGGGTCCAAGCACCCACAGCCGAATCCATCCACAGGGGGGCGCCACAGGTCACTTTAGGCCGGATTTCACTATGGGGACCCAGGGGAGGCTGTTCACTCACACATGGGGGTTTTGGGTGCCCATGGTCGGCATGGCCAGCTTGGGGGAGACCCCAAGAAGGGGTCCAAGCACCCACAGCCGAATCCATCCACAGGGGGGCGCCACAGGTCACTTTAGGCCGGATTTCACTATGGGTACACTGGGGAGGCTGTTCACTCACACATGGGGGTTTTGGGTGCCCATGGTCGGCATGGCTGGCTTGGAGGAGACCCCAAGAAGGGGTCCAAGCACCCCCACCAAGATCCATCCACAGGGGGGCGCCACAGGTCACTTTAAGCCTGATTTCACTATGGGTACACTGGGGAGGCTGTTCACTCACACATGGGGGTTTTGGGTGCCCATGGTCGGCATGGCTGGCTTGGAGGAGACCCCAAGAAGGGGTCCAAGCACCCCCACCAAGATCCATCCACAGGGGGGCGCCACAGGTCACTTTAAGCCTGATTTCACTATGGGTACACTGGGGAGGCTGTTCACTCACACATGGGGGTTTTGGGTGCCCATGGTCGGCATGGCTGGCTTGGAGGAGACCCCAAGAAGGGGTCCAAGCACCCCCACCAAGATCCATCCACAGGGGGGCGCCACAGGTCACTTTAAGCCTGATTTCACTATGGGTACACTGGGGAGGCTGTTCACTCACACATGGGGGTTTTGGGTGCCCATGGTCGGCATGGCTGGCTTGGAGGAGACCCCAAGAAGGGGTCCAAGCACCCCCACCAAGATCCATCCACAGGGGGGCGCCACAGGTCACTTTAAGCCTGATTTCACTATGGGTACACTGGGGAGGCTGTTCACTCACACATGGGGGTTTTGGGTGCCCATGGTCGGCATGGCTGGCTTGGAGGAGACCCCAAGAAGGGGTCCAAGCACCCCCACCAAGATCCATCCACAGGGGGGCGCCACAGGTCATTTTCACTAGGAGAACCAGGGGAGGGCTCCTGACTCACACATGGGCATTCTGGGTGCCCATGGCTGGGATGGGTGAGACAGAGTCCAGCCCTCCACACACAAAAGTGACCCAGCAGGCCAGAAGAAAGGGGAGAGAGAGAGAGAGAGAGAACAAATAATACATGGGCACAGAGCAGCCAGCCTCCATTGGAGCTGCCTGCACAGTGCTGCCCTCCTGTGGGAAAGGTTCACACACACACTCACTCACTCACTCACACAGACACACACAGACAAACCTATTCACTTGGGCCTTCTCCCTCATGCCCTGCTGACATCCATGCAGGCCCACATTGACCTTTGTGACCTCTGGAGCTCCATGCACCTTGTTCTAAACTCCCTGCCTAGTAAAGGGCATCTCCCATGGGCATGAGAGTACAGCTCACTCCCCTGGAGCACCATGCCTCTTTTTAATCACTCTCTCCCTATTAAAACCCTCTCTCCCATGGGCTTGAGAGTACAGCTTACTCCCTTGACCTCCAGAGGTATAGGAGGCCAAAAAAAAAGGGGGACAGAGCAGACAGCCCCCAAAGGGGATGCCTGCTCTGCCCCCCTATGAGACAGGTTCACTCACTCACACAGACACACCTATTCACTTGGGCCTTCTCCCTCATGCCCTGCTGACATCCATGCAGGCCCACATTGACCTTTGTGACCTCTGGAGCTCCATGCCTCTTTTTAAACTCTCTCTTCCCATTAAAAGCCTCTCTCACATGGGCTTGAGAGTACAGCTTACTCCCTTGACCTCCAGAGGTATAGGAGGCCAAAAAAAAAGGGGGACAGAGCAGACAGCCCCCAAAGGGGATGCCTGCTCTGCCCCCCTATGAGACAGGTTCACTCACTCACACAGACACACCTATTCACTTGGGCCTTCTCTCTGTGGCCCTGCTGACAGCCATGCAGGCCCACATTGACCTTTGTGACCTCTGGAGCTCATTGCCTCCATCTCTACACTCCATGCCCAGTGAAACCCTCTCTCACTCGGCCTGAGACTGCAGCTCACTCCCTGGATGGCCTGGGCTCCAGAACCACGACCACCAAGCCCACACTCCCTGCCCACTCAAACCCTCTCTCACTCGGCCTCAGACTGCAGCTCACTCCCTGGATGGCCTGGGCTCCAGAACCACGACCACCAAGCCCACACTCCCTGCCCACTCAAACCCTCTCTCACTCGGCCTCAGACTGCAGCTCACTCCCTGGATGGCCTGGGCTCCAGAACCACGACCACCAAGCCCACACTCCCTGCCCGCTCAAACCATCTCTCACTC
>NW_028165678.1:57500-63173 GCF_964263955.1 Coregonus lavaretus | reverse complement strand
CTCAGTGACTGTGTCCAGCTCCCTGCTCTACTAGACTGTACCCATCTCCCTCCCTCCCTCCCTCCCTCCCTCCCTCCCTCCCTCCCTGTCTCCCTCCCTCCCTCCCTGTCTCCCTCCCTCCCTCCCTGTCTCCCTCCCTCCCCCCCTCCCTGTCTCCCTCCCTCCGTCTCCCTCCCTCCCTCCCTCCCTGTCTCCCCCCCCTCTCCCTCTCTATCCCTCTCCCTCCCTCTCTATCCCTCTCCCTCCCTCTCTCTCCCTCTCTCCCTCCCTCTCTCTCCCTCTCTCCCTCTCTCCCTCTCTCCCTCCCTCTCTCCCTCTCTATCCCTCTTCCTCTCTCCCGTTCCCTTTCTTTGCTCTGTCTCTTTCTCTCTCTCCTTCTGCACCCTTGTCAGGACTTCCCTAATGCCTAATGCTTGCTCTCAAAGGCAGACTCACGTTCCGGATGTAAAGTTAAATGTTCTATTACGGGTGCCAGACCCACCATCACCCTCAGCAATTGAATCAATGCAATCTTGTCAGAGTTTCTACGTGTGAATGGGAATGGTTATTCTGCAATATTATCTGCCAGTGAGAGTGAGAGCAAGAGAGAGAGAGAGAGAGAGAGAGAGAGAGATCGAGAGGGAAAGAGGGAGGGAGATCAAGTGAGAGCGGCAGAGGATGAGAGAGCGAGAGATGAAGACTGTGAGAGAGGAAGAGTGACAGAGAGGTAGAGAAAAAGATCACTGCACAGCCGGTGTTCAATCTGAAGGGGTTTTGAAGTGTGGCGTGGACATGCCCTGAACGAGACACTGTCATCTGTATGCCACTACGTTCACCAGCTTCACTACTGGTCTGCTGCTTCCTGGATGGATGTACTGTGCTGACATCATCAAGTCCCTGGGGCATTTCAAAACAAACAATGAAGGGACTACAGATGACAATTATCCGGCTGGCACAATCTGGCACATTTACAGCAAATCTTGATCCATGTGCATTGTCCCTGTCAAATAAACGTAATACAGTAAAAGCCATGTGAATAATAGATTTGTTAAAGAAAGATCCAGAGGCCTACCCGCACATTTTTTGAATGCTTACAGTTTTATTGTGCAACGGTTTTGACCCAAAGGTCTTCGGCATCATGACTTTACTCTTTGTACCCTGGACCTGCAAGCTACTGGATGTGCATATACTACCTCTAAACTAACAAATAGATTCATGCGCCAGGATTTATGGTCAACAACTGTTTTTGAAGGTGAAGAGGTCAAGCAGTGGCTGTGGGGATCTGTTGTAATTAAGTCAAAGTGTGCTAATTAGCAGCTGGGTAGTCTCTCTCTCCCTCTGTGTGTGTGTGTGTGTGTGTGTGTGTGTGTGTGTGTGTGTGTGTGTGTGTGTGTGTGTGTGTGTGTGTGTGTGTGTGTGTGTGTGTGTGTGTGTGTGTGTGTGTGTGTGTGTGTGTGTGTGTGTGTGTGTGTGTGTGTGTGTGTGTGTGTGTGTGTGTGTGTGTGTGTGTGTGTGTGTGTGTGTGTCTCCTCATTATGTTCGTATCTCCCATGCAAAAACAATCTAGCTGGATGCAGACATTAGCTCCTCTGTGATGTTTATTGCCTCACCCAGGCTCCATCCATAATGCTATTTATAACCATCCATGTTGTTGCACAATAATACCATGCCTCCTGCTCTCCTGCACATCATCCCATATGTAGGTAGTTAAGGGTAGTATGTAAAACCGATAAGCCTCGGTGCATACTTTAATTACCTTTTGTATTGCAGATATGTAGTGGTGTAATTATGTTATATGATGTACTGTTTTATATTTTGTTTTATGTGTAATTTAAATGCCTTAATGTGTTTTTGGACCCTAGGAAGAGTAGTTGCTATCTTGGCAACAGCTAATTGGGATCCCTAATAAATACAAATACAAATCATTGAGTACTATTATTGTGAATGGTCAGATTAATATAGTAGTTTGATTTAAACGTTTACGTGCTTTGCAAGAAGAACGAGTTCCCTAATAATCCTGTTTGCGTGGACACAACTAAAATCACGCTACCTGATGGGACTTTAATAAATGCAGAAAATCGGCAGTGACCGTTATTTTTGTGAAGTGTATTTGATTCAGAGTTTGGACATAAAGTTTGTATTTGAAAACTATTTCTAAGATGCATCATTTTAGTTTTTCCCAAACTCACTTCACTCACGCAAAAGAAGGAAAGCTTGCGCTGATTGTGCTAGCACATGCACGGATCAAATATACCGCTATAACTCTGATTTATGGCGTTTACATGCCCTAATAATCCGAATGATTGCTCAGAAAACCAGGTGTTTTAATCGGCGTATTCTTACTTAGATTATGACCTGAAGCCGATTTTAAGATAAGCAGAGTAAGGTGTTTACATGTCTATTGCCATATCCGGCCTTCTGCCATAATCAGTTTAATATCGAATTATTAGTGTGCATGTAAACATACTCAAAATGCCTGTTCTTTCTTTATCACCTCTTGATATTCTGCTTTTCTTTTAAAGGATGTCTGAAAGGGGTCTATTTTCCAAATTGAAACCAGACCTGGGTTCAAATACATGTGTGATTTGAGTATCTGGTATTTGAGTATTTTCAAATACACAGCCCAAAATAAGTATTATTATTATTATTTGAGAATTTGAATGGTTATTTGTAAAAACCATATCATCTACCAAATTGTATTTTCAAATACTTATTTCAAATACTATTTCCAAATACCTGGGTTAAATGCGTATTTAAGTCGGTGTATTTGAGTATTTCAAATACTTTCCAAGTGTCTATCTGCAATATTAAAGCTGATCCAAATACATAAAAATATTCAACCACTTGGCTTTTCAAATAAAATATATCTGAATACTTAGAGATATTTGAAATAGTATCTGAACCCAGGTAATAATAAATAAATAATAATAAGCCATTTAGCAGACGCTTTTATCCAAAGCGACTTACAGTCATGTGCGCATACATTTTTACGTATGGGTGGTCCCAGGGATCGAACCCACTACCCTGGCGTTACAAGCGCCATGCTCTACCAATTGAGCTACAGAGGTCTGATTGAGACATGGTCTTTTGGAACATTAGTCTAGTGAAATGTAATGTCTCGTTCCCAGAAAGAGTCTCTGAGAAAGGAAGTTTCCTGGAAGACTGTTTTGAGAAGATACTTAGATGGCACCTATTTTTGAAGAAGGTTTTACTTAGAATGACAGTGTTTTGTTGATGTAAAATGTAATGTCTCGTTCTCAGAAAGATCAGCTAGCCTTTCATATCAGAGAGCAGATTTGGAGGTTTCCTGGAAAAACAAACAGGAACTCGTCAGACGATGTCTAATGAGGGTCATTTCCTGACCGCCCCTCACCCTTTCCTCTTGGACGGGACGGCCCATTCAGCTGCTGAACCAACTCCATGTCAGATCACTACTATAGATAGACAGCACCAATGGTTTAGACAGCAGAAGCACCAATGTTCGGTCTGATACTGAGTAGCTTTATAAGCCCAGGAGTCTTTCCTGATTGACATGTCCTGACCAAGATTTGACCAGAGTTGATTTTTAGAGTGTAGTTATAGCTAGCACCCGTTGTTTTTGCTGGGCAGGTCACATGTTCAGGAAAAACTCCAGGGCCTATAGCCACTCCATACTCCTGGGCCTATAGCCACTCCAAACTCCTGGGCCTATAGCCACTCCAAACTCCTGGGCCCATAGCCACTCCAAACTCCTGGGCCTATAGCCACTCCAAACTCCAGGGCCTATAGCCACTCCAAACTCCTGGGCCCATAGCCACTCCAAACTCCTGGGCCCATAGCCACTCCAAACTCCTGGGCCCATAGCCACTCCAAACTCCTGGGCCCATAGCCACTCCAAACTCCTGGGCCCATAGCCACTCCAAACTCCTGGGCCCATAGCACCTCTAAACTCCTGGGCCCATAGCACCTCCAAACTCCTGGCCCTAGCTGAATCATTCAGGTTTAATGTGTGGCTACAGGGGGATAAACGGCTCTGTAGAACAGGGCTGCATTCCCACTGATAACGATACTTAGACTGAGTAATGAGAGAGACGAGCGTGCCTTAATGCCTAACCCTTCTAATCTTGACAGAGTAACGGCAGTTAAGCTGTGGAATTTCCATCTTCCATCCCCAACTGTAGCAGAGAACTAGCCAGCGATAAAAGAGGAAGGGAGAGATTATGGTCAAATATCTCTTTGCTATCAAGGAACTCACATCCCTTTAGTCAGATGAAAGAGAAGAGATGGATTGTTTTAGACCTATAGCCTTGATTACAAAGCCTGGTCCCTGATCTGTTTGTCCTGTCTGTCTTGCCACCTCGCAAGACAGCACAAATGGGACCAGGCTAGACTGTAAGCTATATCACATGATGAAGTTTACAAATCTGATAAGAAAAGGAAATGCAATGTTTTACTCCAAAGGCTAACCCAATAGAAAGACTTCCAGAATGTGTGGTTATCTGCTTTGCAGTGTGAGAGAGATCTAAACGTACCAAACAATATATTTTTTAAAGGTCTGAGACTAGGGTTCTTGCTATATACTGTGCCTGTTGATTTATAGCACTACAGTCAGTGTAGGTCTGATCATACATTACAGTGGACTGGATAAGGCCCTGTTCTCTTGGCCGGCTCCTCCTCCTCCTCCTCCTCCTCCTCCTCCTCCTCTGTGTGATTACAACTCCTGGCTGGTAGTTTTTCTTCTGCCCCTGGAGAGGGAGGAAGGGGGAGTGAGGGGGAGGGAGGGAGATGGCTAGGCTAAAGTGTTTTCTAGCCACAGCTGTGCAGTGCAGTAGTGAGTTTATTAATGTGTTAGCAGCACAGGTAGGCAGGCAGCTGGTGCTCCTGAACAGGCTCAAGAACTCCCTTCCTCCCTGTATACCTCCCCAGTCCTCATGCTACCTGGCTGTAACATCAACAAACCTACACAGAACAGTACCGTCTGTGAAAGCAGCCCTCTGTGCTGGAACATAGGAACTAAAGGAACTAAAATGGAACATAAACTAAAGGTCCGTTTCACAGCTAAGACGGCATGAGGTGCTGGCTGTTATGGTGATGAGAACACTGCAGTGTAGAGGATTATGCCATGTAAACTCAGCAAAAAAAGAAACGTCCTCTCACTGTCAACTGCGTTTATTTTCAGCAAACTTAACATGTGGAAATATTTGTATGAACATAACAAGATTCAACAACTGAGACATAAACTGAACAAGTTCCACAGACATGTGACTAACAGAAATTGAATAATGTGTCCCTGAACAAAGCGGGGGGGTCAAAATCAAAAGTAACAGTCAGTATCTGGTGTGGCCATCAGCTGCATTAAGTACTGCAGAGCATCTCCTCCTCATGGACTGCACCAGATTTGCCAGTTCTTCCACCAAGGCACCTGCAACTTCCCGGACATTTCTGGGGGGAATGGCCCTAGCCCTCACCCTCCGATCCAACAGGTCCCAGACGTGCTCAATATGATTGAGATCCGGGCTCTTCGCTGGCCATGGCAGAACACTGACATTCCTGTCCTGCAGGAAATCACGCACAGAACGAGCAGTATGGCTGGTGGCATTGTCATGTTGGAGGTTCATGTCAGGATGAGCCTGCAGGAAGGGTACCACATGAGGGAGGAGGATGTCTTCCCTGTAACACACAGCGTTGAGATTGCCTGCAATGACAACAAGCTCA
>NW_028165678.1:0-52500 GCF_964263955.1 Coregonus lavaretus | reverse complement strand
GCCACTGTCAGACGTCCTGTCCTCCCTTTAGGCCGGTTCCTCTACGACCCACACAGCCACTGTCAGACGTCCTGTCCTCCCTTTAGGCCGGTTCCTCTACGACCCACACAGCCACTGTCAGACGTCCTGTCCTCCCTTTAGGCCGGTTCCTCTACGACCCACACAGCCACTGTCAGACGTCCTGTCCTCCCTTTAGGCCGGTTCCTCTACGACCCACACAGCCACTGTCAGACGTCCTGTCCTCCCTTTAGGCCGGTTCCTCTACGACCCACACAGCCACTGTCAGACGTCCTGTCCTCCCTTTAGGCCGGTTCCTCTACGACCCACACAGCCACTGTCAGACGTCCTGTCCTCCCTTTGGGCCGGTTCCTCTACGACCCACACAGCCACTGTCAGACGTCCTGTCCTCCCTTTAGGCCGGTTCCTCTACGACCCACACAGCCACTGTCAGACGTCCTGTCCTCCCTTTAGGCCGGTTCCTCTACGACCCACACAGCCACTGTCAGACGTCCTGTCCTCCCTTTAGGCCGGTTCCTCTACGACCCACACAGCCACTGTCAGACGTCCTGTCCTCCCTTTAGGCCGGTTCCTCTACGACCCACACAGCCACTGTCAGACGTCCTGTCCTCCCTTTAGGCCGGTTCCTCTACGACCCACACAGCCACTGTCAGACGTCCTGTCCTCCCTTTAGGCCGGTTCCTCTACGACCCACACAGCCACTGTCAGACGTCCTGTCCTCCCTTTAGGCCGGTTCCTCTACGACCCACACAGCCACTGTCAGACGTCCTGTCCTCCCTTTGGGCCGGTTCCTCTACGACCCACACAGCCACTGTCAGACGTCCTGTCCTCCCTTTAGGCCGGTTCCTCTACGACCCACACAGCCACTGTCAGACGTCCTGTCCTCCCTTTGGGCCGGTTCCTCTACGACCCACACAGCCACTGTCAGACGTCCTGTCCTCCCTTTAGGCCGGTTCCTCTACGACCCACACAGCCACTGTCAGACGTCCTGTCCTCCCTTTGGGCCAGTTCCTCTACGACCCACACAGCCACTGTCAGACGTCCTGTCCTCCCTTTAGGCTGGTTCCTCTACGACCCACACAGCCACTGTCAGACGTCCTGTCCTCCCTTTAGGACGGTTCCTCTACCACCCGCAGCAGCTAACACCATGATGTCAGGTGTGAGATGTATGCACATTGTACTGAGAGATGCGATTCAGAGTGATTTGCACAACGTTGGACCCTCAGACATGGCGGCAAACACGCCTATAGATTTGTCAGGGGCTGTCTCCGCTTTGATTCCTTTGTCTCAGTGCCTCGTTCAGGCAAATTACTTTTAATTCAAAGGATTCCCCCCGTAGAATGAATTGTGATTTCATTAGGAGAGGAGAGGAAGAGAATCTTTAATAATGGAGATGATGGAAACACACACAGAATGGGTGGCAAGGAATAAGTTAGTCCTAAATATTTCAAAAAACGAAAAGCATTGTATTTAGGACACCATTCACTAAACCATAAACCTTAACTAAGTCTTGTTACAAATAATGTGGAAAATGAGCAAGTTAAGGTGAATAAACTGCTTTGAGTAACCTTGGATTGTAAACTGTCATGGTCAAAACATGTTGATACAACAGTAGCTAAGATGGGGAGAGTTCTGTCCATAATAAAGCGCTGCTCTGCCTTTTTAACAACACTATCAACAAGGCAGGTCCTACAGGTTTTGTCGCACCTGGACTACTGTTCAGTCGTGTGGTCAGGTGCCACAAAGAGGGACCTCAGAAAATTACAATTGGCTCAGAACAGGGCAGCACGGCTGGCCCTTAAATGTACACGGAGAGCTAACATTAATAATATGCATGTAAATCTCTCATGGCTCAAAGTGGAGGAGAGATTGACTTCATCATTACTTGTGTTTGTAAGAAGTGTTGACATGCTGAATGCACAGAGGTGTCTGTGTTTAAACTACTAGCACATGGCTTGGACACCCATGCATACCCCACAACACATGCCACCAAAGGTCTCTTCACAATCAAGAACAGACTATGGAATGCACACAGTACTACATAGAGCCATGACAACATGGAACTCTATTCCACATCAGGTAACTGATGCAAGCAGTAGAATCAGATTTAAATAACAGATAAAAATACACCTTATGGAACAGTGGGGACTGTGAAGAGGCACACAGGCACAGATACACATACACATGATAAGACACGCACTTTACACATGTGGATGTTGTATTGTAAATATGGAGTGGTGGCCTGAGGGAACACACTGAATGTGTTGGGTAAGGAGTTATGAAATGTAAAGTCATGTAGTATTTTAAACAGTATGTAACTGTCTTACGTTGCTGGACCCCAGGAAGAGTAGCTGCTGCCTTGGCAGGAACTAATGGGGATCCATAATAAATACAAATACACACACACACAGTCAGACTGAGAAGAACAAGCAACAGTAGTCCTGTATATGACTAGCCTGGCTTCACATCACTGTGTCTACTACTGGTCATCTGAAGAGAGCAATTTCCCCTGTGGTACAAACCCATCATTTGTTACTGGCTCTGATCTTCCCCTGCATCACATGATGGCGTCCATGGCTGCTTTTGATCCTATCCCCATGTACTCCTCTCCTGCCCCCTGGGAACTCTCTGACAACCCTCTGTGATCTCTACTGGTTCTATCTAAACCTGATGGTTGCTCACTGGCACACTCCCGCCAATCAGTAGCCCTAACTAGCCCTGTTCTATTCCCTGGGAATTCTGGTGGTGTAGGGTAGACTTCTAATAACTGGGGACCACTGCAATTAGCCTAGTAAGGCATTTATACCTCTGGGCCTGTATTCACAAAGATTCTCAGAGTAGAAGTGTTGGCCTATGATCAAGTCTTATTCATTCCGGTCTTATTCATTATTATCTGAAAGGCAGAACTGTTCCTAGATCAGCACTTCTACTGTGAATATTGTCCCTGGTGTTTTCCTACTGCCGTTTACCCCTACAATTCCCCCACCTAATTCCACGAGTTCCATGGAGATAGGTTGTTTGTGCTCTGCTCTGCTGTTGTGCATGTGTTCACCCATGATTAATTCAGACTGGCCTCGGGAGTGAACAGCCATGCTAGGAGGCTAGGTTACGCAGCAGGGGATCTGGTGACTCCTGGAACAAAGACAGTGGTTAGAGAGAGAGAGAGACTTGGATGGAGAACAAGAAAGAGAGAGCAGTTAGAGGTGATGAGAGAGCAGTTAGAGAGGTGATGAGAGAGTAGTTAGATGTGATGAGAGAGCAATTAGAGATGTGATGAGAGAGCAATTAGAGATGTGATGAGAGAGCAGTTAGAGATGTGATGAGAGAGCAGTTAGAGATGTGATGAGAGAGCAGTTAGAGATGTGATGAGAGAGCAGTTAGAGAGGTGATGAGAGAGTAGTTAGATGTGATGAGAGAGCAGTTAGAGAGGTGATAGAGCAGTTAGAGAGGTGATGAGAGATGAGAGATGAGAGAGCAGTTAGAGATGTGATGAGAGAGCAGTTAGAGGTGATGAGAGAGCAGTTAGAGGTGATGAGAGAGCAGTTAGAGATGTGATGAGAGAGCAGTTAGAGAGGTGATGAGAGATGAGAGATGAGAGAGCAGTTAGAGATGTGATGAGAGAGCAGTTAGAGGTGATGAGAGAGCAGTTAGAGGTGATGAGAGAGCAGTTAGAGATGTGATGAGAGAGCAGTTAGAGGTGATGAGAGAGCAGTTAGAGAGGTGATGAGAGAGCAGTTAGAGAGGTGATGAGAGAGCAGTTAGAGAGGTGATGAGAGATGATGAGAGAGCAGTTAGAGAGGTGATGAGAGAGCAGTTAGAGAGGTGATGAGAGAGCAGTTAGAGAGGTGATGAGAGATGATGAGAGAGCAGTTAGAGAGATGATGAGAGAGCAGTTAGAGAGGTGATGAGAGATGATGAGAGAGCAGTTAGAGAGGTGATGATAGAGCAGTTAGAGAGGTGATGATAGGGCAGTTAGAGAGGTGATGATGAGAGAGCAGTTAGAGAGGTGATGATAGAGCAGTTAGAGAGGTGATGAGAGATGATGAGAGAGCAGTTAGAGATGTGATGTGAGGGCGGTTAGAGAGGTGATGATAGAGCAGTTAGAGGGGTGATGATAGGGCAGTTAGAGAGGTGATGATGAGAGAGCAGTTAGAGAGGTGATGATAGAGCAGTTAGATGTGATGAGAGAGCAATTAGAGATGTGATGAGAGAGCAGTTAGAGATGTGATGAGAGAGCAGTTAGATGTGATGAGAGAGCAGTTAGAGAGGTGATGAGAGATGATGAGAGAGCAGTTAGAGAGGTGATGATAGAGCAGTTAGAGAGGTGATGAGAGATGATGAGAGAGCAGTTAGAGATGTGATGTGAGGGCGGTTAGAGAGATAGAGGAAGGCTGTTGCTGCTGTGTCCCTCCCTGCCTGTCTGGTCTGGCCACATGACCTTCACAGCACTACATACACAGGCTCTCTGGAGAGAACAATCCCTCACTCCTATGATTCACCATTTCTGTGCAGTTTGAGAGAGGGGTTAATATCCATTTTGATGCCCATTGCTTCATTTTCAGTGTTATGCTAGTGTGAATATCGGAACAAACCAATGAAAAGCTGGCCTGTGTGTGTGTGTGTGTGTGTGTGTGTGTGCTGCTTTGAGTGAAGTTGACAGAAAACAGGTAGCCTTTTACGGCTACAGTACTTGAGGTAAACATGAGTCAGCAGAAATATTTGACTTGATATTAAATGTTTAATGTTTAAAATCTATTACCCTACAAACTAGGCTACTTTATGAACTATTCAGTTGGTAGGCTGCTGGAGGACTGAAATAGGAGGGCCTCGATTTTACGACTCTTTTCAAGCTTTCATTTTCCACAACATTTGATTTTTGCCATTCAAGTGTGCCCACAACAATTGATTTATCCCTGTTTTGTCTTTCTATGCTGTCATCACTGCTCAGTCAGACTTCCGTAGTGGAAGCAAGGAGGTGATATTTGGAGAGTTTTACTGCTAAGTGGCGGGCAGCTCCCCCATGGTCCTGCCTCCTGCAGGTTATAGTGTTCGTCCCAAATGGCACCCTATTCCCTATATAGTGCACTACTTTTGAACAGTGCACTAAATGGGGAATAGGGTACCATTTGGGACGCAGCCATAGTCTGACTCTGGGTGATTACATCATCGATTAAGGTAATCGATTTGCTGAGTTCTTTGTGTGGCTCACCACATTTAGGCTAGCGGTGCTCGTACTCCAACGGTGAGTTGCAAGGTACACAGGAGGAAGTGCAGCAGACTGTATTGGAGTACTTTCATCAGTCTGAGGTTTTCTGTTGCTTCAGGCTCAGTTTGTAAACTAATATTTTCTGTGACAGTTCTGCTGTGGGCTGCTTGCTCTGATTTTAATGTTTCTTGCCAGTCCAGACATCCAAATAATGTCAAAGTACTTTTAACTTGATCTAAATCAAAGCTACATCCCATAGATTAATTTATAACTGATTTTGAATTCTAAACTGCCATAATTTAAGCTCTAATCTGAAATATCAGCAGCGAGATATGAGGTAGGCATTTCTCAATTAAACGCCGGGCACCAGAAGATGATTAAACATTATAAATTAAGCCTATTAAAACCCTGCTAAGTATAATATAACAAAAAATAGCTGAGATTCTTTCTTTACGGATATTTCTTCCCCATCGCATTGGAGGATGATAAGGCTTTATCTGGAAGGGCAAATATGAAGGCCAGTGAGATATTAATGGTAATTAGGAAATACTTATAAATTCAGTAAACTTTTGTTCTAAGATGGGCACGGTATAATTTGCGTAACTTCAAAGTTAGGCGAATGGGTTATACTATTAATTATAAACTGGGTGGTTCAAGCCCTGCATGCTGATTTGGCTGACAGCCGTGGTATATCAGACCGTATACCACGGGTATGACAACCATTTATTTTTGCTGCTCTAATTACATTGGTAACCAGTTTATAATAGCATTAAGGCACCTTAATGGTTTGTGGTATATCACCAATATACCACGGCTAAGGGCTGTATCCAGGCACTCCGCATTGCGCCGTGCATAAGAACAGCCTTTAGCTGTGGTATATTGGCCATATACCACACCCCCTCGGGACTTATTGCTTAATTAAACTACATTTGTGCAAAATCTTTTTATGTGGTGTTCAGTGGAAGGAAGTGTAATTGTGGTCAGTGATCATAATACTTGCTCATAGAAGGCCGTTACTCTTCTGTGGTTTATGAATAGCTTATCCGTTTAAAACACGTTTTACTATCTATGACTGTCTGACCTGTTTTTTGAAAACAATAATATATGGTACTATACAGATAGGTCTGGTTAAATTCCTGAGAAAGCGGAGGTTGGGTTAGGTTCGTACATTCTCTTGTAGATAGACCTGCTTATTCACCCAAATTCCTCCTCTTGGGGGTCTCATCACTCCATTCTGACTGTCTCTGTCTCTATTTCAGCTTGAACCCTACTAGAACATCATTAACAACTCAACCGGTACACACACACGGCTGCTTTTAATATAGATGCCCTGGCACTCATTTCATGTTAAGGTCTCAACCATTATACACTCATCCCAACCTCTCAACCTTAGAGCTTTCATCCTTTTAAAAACTCCTCAGTGATGCACCCTGCCCTGAAGTTAGTAAATTAAACGATTCTCGTACACCACACACACACACCACACACACACACCACACACACCACACACACCACACACCGCACACACGCAGGGTGAGTGTAAACAACTCTTTGATACTAAGTGTCGAGAATGCTTTACGGCCAGTCTGCCACTGACCTCCCTCTAGGCCAGTGCTGCCACCACTGTGGCCTTGCCCTCCCGTGACCCCCCCCCCCCCTCCTCTCTCCCATGCCCTGTCACCTGACGCTGACGGATGGCTGACTCGCCCAGAGTGTCAGGCTCGTAAATCACCTGTTACCGTGGCGAGCGCTGTCGAAAACATCCATTAACACAATCCCGACGCAATCACGGGGCCGTCTGGGTGGGGGGCCCCCCTAAAATGCAAATGTATTACCGGGCCGGCGTCCATTCAGTCGACGAGGACATGACCGTGTGATTTATCAGCTACTGCAACGGGAGGAATGAAGGGAAGTAGGAAAGAACATCACAGCTAATGGAAGAGAGGGTTGAGGATGGAAGGGAGCAATCACTTTCTTATGAACAAATGATTTACAAACAATTTAGAGCCTACTTCTGAGGAGTCATGGAGTGGAACAGAAGCTCTATCTAAATGATGTGTTTGGTGTGTGTGTGTGTTTGATAGTGGGGGATCGTTGGACGTATGATGTGAGTGTTTGTGTTTGTCGGAGTGGCAAGCTCTGTTATCATTGCTTTTATCTCCTGGCTTGGGAGTCCATGGTGACAGGGGGTTACCCTGATTCCCCCTCAGCCCCCCTTGTGTTAATCCTGCTTGACTCATTTTAATGGGACAGGTTCCCATCAAACACAGCTAGAGGAAATCATTTCAGCCCAATCAAATTGTCTTCTCACCGCCTGTCTCGTAGCAAATGGTGGCTATCCCTCTTTGCTTTCCGTCCAGTGACAGGCCCTTCTTGTCTTCAACACCTTGCGCCCCGTCTTACAATATTAATTTTGACATGTGCAGTGTTATTTTCCTTCTAATCACTTTGTAGTAGGCAGGGTTCAATCATAGAAATGTCATCGCCACTATTAAATAAATGACAAATCATGACATTTATAGCTTGTACAATATATCTCCAGACACAAAGAACATTATTCCTTCCTTAGCTATAGGGCTCAGACCCCCTCCCCCCCATGCAACACAAACACACACACACACACACACACACACACAAACCCCCATGTAGATAACCTTTTCCATAATGCTGCTAAAGGTAGCATGATAAATTCATTGACATCCTGCTGGCGTGGAAATAATACGATTCATGTTTTTGGAGGCAAAACATGTTTTCACATAGTGTGTGTGTGTGTGTGTGTGCGTGCACAAACAGCAACTGAGAAACACAACACACTGGCACCGTCTAGATTAAATGAATAATATGCGTGAAAGGTACATTAAAAAGCAACGGTTTCAAACATGAAACACATAACTGACTAAACAACTCACCTAAGGGAACAGCTATCTATAAAATATGTCTTTATTTTCTTTGAATGTACTCGTTACAAATATTGCATTTACAACAAATACATTGCGTTATATAGGCCTAATCCTTTGAAAGCAATATCTATTTTTTATATATGCTGCAATCCAATTTCCCATATGGGACAAATAACATACAGTATCTACAACTACTACTACTAATAGAATTGGAACTGGGAAAAAGTGCATTTACTATTAGCTAGAGTCTGAAGTTTATCATATCCTAGATGACAGTTCTGTATGATGTCTCTATGTTATCATAGCTGGAGGGTAATCCTGACTAAGATGTCACGTCTGCCAGCGCCAGTTGTTGCCATGACCTCCAGAAGATTAAAGTCAGTCTCTAAATAGGCTTCTCACCCAACCAGCCCTTTTGCTGTTGTGTTGCTGCTGCATTGTGTCTGTCTGCGTAGTACGGAGGTCAGAAAGAGGCTAGGGACTACAGCCTGGATTTCACTCCGGACCAGAGTATGTGAGCGGAGTGGAGCGAGGAGCGGAGCGTGCCCAGTTTGACTGGAGTGCGGAGGGAGATTCCCAAAGGCCTTCTCGCCCGCTCCAATTTGGCTCCAGGATAGCTCCAGTAGCGCTCACTTCACAGGCTCGGGGCATGCCCGGCCCAGCATGCATTTGTAGTGTGCTACTATAGCCCCTTGCTTTAGCTACTGTCATGGAGTTCGCTAAATATTTTCATAAAGAAACTGGTAGAACACACAGGTGCTAAATGAAGGTGACTTACAAAGATGAGGACCAAGAGAGGTGATGTAGTGTCCACAACTAAATAATCATTGTGGAATCTGAAAAGACACGTATCCCGAAAGCATGATTGTGTACTTACTACGTGCACATGCTAAAAGAAAGGAAAGAGGTGGGTAGCTAGTTAAGTGTGTCATTGTAGCAAAGTATTTGTAAACTAAAAATCAGATCTCTTAAAAGTTTAGTTCATTTTCATTCTATTATCTATACAATAGGCCATCATTGATTTTGACCCAATAGGCCTGGCATATTACCTCTTTCAAGGAGCTTTCTGTTTTGATTGGATTATTTAAACTAAAATCCTTAAGGCCTACCTACAGAAAAAAAACGACGCATCCTGCCCAGCCTGGCAAGGGTGGCCCGAAGGCTGTTTACCATCCCCAGTGGCTCTGCAAGCGTGGAGAGGGTATTCTCCGCTGCTGGCCTGCTCTCCAGGCTCCATGGCAAGAGCCTGAATCCACAGACTCTGGCCAAACTCGGGTTTCTAAAAATGAATTCAAGGCACTGAGCCTAATAAGGCATTTTTCGTTGAATTTGTATTTACTTTTACATAAGTCACAGCCTATATGTGCAATTTATAGACTATAATGATTTAATACAACAAAATGTTGTTTAAATGCTGATAGCTTAATGTCCCTGCCAGCCTAGTGTTTCGCACTCGCAAATGCTTCAAAATGTGTTTCGTTGTAGGCTATTGCCTTGAAATAATAGAAATAATATAGCCTAAATAATTACTTTTCCTTCTTAGGCTCCCTGTCTGGCTCCTGACCTATTTATAGTGTTTATATGCTGTTTAATATGACATGTAGCCTATTTGACATGATCTGCACTTCTTACAGTCAACTTTTCTTGTTGTTTATTATAATAATTTTCATTCAAATCACATGGTTTGGTTTCAATACTTCAAATCCAAATGGTAGGTCCAGGTAGTCACAACAATAAACGGGTGTTGGTTAAATGGTGATGTTAATGAATGGAGTGAATTTGGAGCGGCAGTTTTTTTCTCCTGTGAGTGAGAAGCGTTTCTTAGTGGAGCGGTTGGAAAGGATGTTGAGCGCCGGAGCGGTCTCCATTACATTTGACATTTTAGTCATTTAGCAGACGCTCTTATCCAGAGCGACTTAGTTAGTGAGTGCATACATTTTCATACTGGCCACCCGTGGGAAACGAACCCACAACCCTGGCGTTGCAAGCGCCATGCTCTACCAACTGAGCTACACGGGACCCTGGAATTCCATGAGCAAGATATCCAACCGCTCAACTCTGCTCACATACTCTGCTCAGGTCCAGGCAGGGTTTTATCATCCAGGATGTGTTTCATTTCAGGGAGGAATAACTATCCTCCGCTGTGCCCTTGTTCACTTGTCTTTCCAGAATATGACAGAATTGAGGTGAAATAGGGCCGAGGGGAGGGGAGCATCTTTCTGTATTGAAACCCAGCCTGCTACATTGTTCATATCCTTGTACACATCTACGTCAACTGGATTGGATAGGTAACAGCAGTATGATAGAAGCTAGGTGGAAGAGGAAATCTTCTTGGAATTAAACTCAACCCAGGCCTCTAATCTAGTTGTCCAGCAGGCCTGATCCACAGAGGAGGAGATGTTTAGAAATCCACCGTCCGGCTTGGTCGATGGATTTGGTTATGCAGATGATGTGGCCCAGGAATCTGTGCCAGGGGTTTTATGTCCTAAAAAAGGACATAAATAGGTGTGAGGGAAAAGCTCTGTGGCATATGCTAATCCAATTCCATTAGAGATGTTGTTTTTGACTCTGTGCTTTTGAATTGCATAGGTTTACAAATTCTCTCTCATTCTCTCTCTTTCTCACTCTCATTCTCTCTCTCTCTCCCTCTCTCTCTCCTCTCTCTCTCCTCTCTCTCTCTCTCTCCTCTCTCTCTCTCTCTCTCTCTCTCTCTTTCTCACTCTCATTCTCTCTCTCTCTCTCTCTCTCTCTCTTTCTCACTCTCATTCTCTCTCTCTCTCTCTTTCTCACTCTTTCTCTCTCTCTCATTCTCTTATTCTCTCTCTCTCACTCTCTCTCATTCGCTCTCTCTCATTCTCTATCTTACCCTCCTCTCTCTCTCTCTCTCTAGTTGGTGGGGGGCCAGTTTGACCTGGAGATGAACTTCATTATCCAGGAGCAGGACAGCATCGTGTGCATGGTGGAGCTGCTGGACAAGGTGGGTGCTACACACACAGGATTAAATAGAACAATATTTATAATATCATCTAGGGAGTATGTTGGATGAGTTGTGGCAGGACACACATAGAGATACACACATACAGTGAGGGGAAAAAAGTATTTTATCCCCTGCTGATTTTGTACGTTTGCCCACTGACAAAGACATGATCAGTCTATCATTTTAATGGTAGGTTTATTTGAACAGTGAGAGACAGAATAACAACAAAAAATTCCAGAAAAACGCATGTCAAAAATGTTATAAATTTATTTGCATTTTAATGAGGGAAATAAGTATTTGATCCCTCTGCAAAACATGACTTAGTACTTGGTGGCAAAACCCTTGTTGGCAATCACAGAGGTCAGACATTTCTTGTAGTTGGCCACCAGGTTTGCACACATCTCAGGAGGGATTTTGTCCCACTCCTCTTTGCAGATCTTCTCCAAGTCATTAAGGTTTCGAGGCTGACGTTTGGCAACTCAAACCTTCAGCTCCCTCCACAGATTTTCTATGGGATTAAGGTCTGGAGACTGGCTAGGCCACTCCAGGACCTTAATGTGCTTCTTCTTGAGCCACTCCTTTGTTGCCTTGGCCGTGTGTTTTGGGTCATTGTCATGCTGGAATACCCATCCACGACCCATTTTCAATGCCCTGGCTGAGGGAAGGAGGTTCTCACCCAAGATTTGATGGTACATGGCCCCGTCCATCGTCCCTTTGATGCGGTGAAGTTGTCCTGTCCCCTTAGCAGAAAAACACCCCCTTGAGATCATTGACAAGATCCTCCCGCGTAGTTCTGGGCTGATTCCTCACCGTTCTCATGATCATTGCAACTCCACGAGGTGAGATCTTGCATGGAGCCCCAGGCCGAGGGATGGTCTTGCTGCTTGGCGATGGTCTTGTAGCCCATTCCAGCCTTATGTAGGTCTACAATCTTGTCCCTGACATCCTTGGAGTGCTCTTTGGTCTTGGCCATGGTGGAGAGTTTGGAATCTGATTGATTGATTGCTTCTGTGGACAGGTGTCTTTTATACAGGTAACAAACTGAGATTAGGAGCACTCCCTTTAAGAGTGTGCTCCTAATCTCAGCTCGTTACCTGTATAAAAGACACCTGGGAGCCAGAAATCTTTCTGATTGAGAGGGGGTCAAATACTTATTTCCCTCATTAAAATGCAAATCAATTTATAACATTTTTGACATGCGTTTTTCTGGATTTTGTTGTTGTTATTCTGTCTCTAACTGTTCAAATAAACATACCATTAAAATTATAGACTGATCATTAATTTGTCAGTGGGCAAACAACAAAAATCAGCAGGGGATCAAATACTTTTTTTCCCTCACTGTAGAAATAGATTTTCTTCCAGTCCACCCATCATAGTCTCAATTGACTTGAATGGGGATCCCCTTTCTAGTAATTCTATGCCTATTTCTATGGATACATGTTGGCGGTGAATAATTGTAAAGCTCTTTGAGCATCTGGCAAATTGTTTTATAAATCTGATCATTATTATGGCTGTGATTCCCAGTGTGAACCCACGTGCCAGGCGGAGGTGTGGAGCATCTTCACGGCTATCCTGAAGAAGAGCGTGAGGAACCTGCAGGCCTGCACCGACACAGCCCTCATTAACCTGGTCCTGGACCGCGTGGCCCACACTGACAGCATGATCGCAGGTACTGCCACAGTAACACCAGAGGCCAAAGTCATTTCACTCCAGAGTAATGAGTGTGGATGATTGTCTCAGTCAGAATCATTATCCAGTGGCCGGACACACACACACACACACACACACACACACACACACACACACACACACACACACATCATGATCATCACCATCATTAGATTAGGAGCGTGTGCAGACCTGACAACACCACTCAGCCTCCCACTAACCCACTGCCCAGTCAGGGTAGTGACTCACACACCAGTCAGTAGACACAATCACCAGCCTCCATCACTCACCAGTCTCTCACCCAGTTACTAATGAGACAAATAACTCTTCTTAAGCGCAATGACTGGCCTGGCAGAGCAGGATGATCATCATTAGCAAAATGAAACCTCCATTAGCCCAGGGAACATGAACATGCAGGCCAGACAGACAAACCCAGGGAACATGAACATGCAGGCCAGGCCAGACAGACAGACAAACCCAGGGAACATGAACATGCAGGCCAGACAGACAAACCCAGGGAACATGAACATGCAGGCCAGGCCAGACAGACAGACAAACCCAGGGAACATGAACATGCAGGCCAGACAGACAAACCCAGGGAACATGAACATGCAGGCCAGGCCAGACAGACAGACAAACCCAGGGAACATGAACATGCAGGCCAGACAGACAAACCCAGGGGACATGAACATGCAGGCCAGACAGACAAACCCAGGGGACATGAACATGCAGGCCAGACAGACAAACCCAGGGAACATGCAGGCCAGGCCAGACAGACAGACAAACCCAGGGAACATGAACATGTAGTCCTGGCCAGACAGACAGACAAAGAAACCATTTTTACACTAATGTGCTGACCCGAACCGACTGCACTTGCACTGATATTTTCTTTTCACATCGTCCTTTCAGCACGGCTCCGGCAATTATGGTGTAACCAGGCCATTGCAGTATGGTTTGACTCGGCTTGGCTCAGTTGTGTGAAACGGGCATTAGGCTGTTAGATCAGACGGCCTCTCTCCCTCTCCTTCCATGGCTGGTGTGTGTCTGTCCTCTGATGCTCCAGGTCACTCTGGGAGGCTATAGAACATCTTTCTCTGTTCACTGAGATGAAAATGGCCCTCCATGGCATTAGCCAGTAATGTGTCTGATTGTAGGCTGAAGGCCAGGGGGAGAGTGGCTGGTTTCATACAGGCTCTACAGCAGCACACATGGGTTTGAACTCTATTACTGCTGTAATACTGCACAGGAAAAGGCCCATACACTTATCTCCCATTGTGATGGGGAATATTGGGAAATATAAGCCACTAGTCAATGCACATGGATGGGGAATGGGATAGCATTTCGATACATCCGCGATAACATGTGCAAAATACTATTTGATTTGGATAGTATTTTAAATGCTGAATATCTGATTTAAGTGTTTTTCGATGTCCTCTTTAGTATGAAGTATATTTGTAATCAATCAATAGATTGTTGTATTAGCCAAGTAACGAGATTACACAAGGATGTTACAAGGTAAAAAAGTTTCTGGAATATCCCTCTGTATGTGTATTGCCTTTCACTTGACAACCTCTGTTGTAGCCTATTGTTAGGGTGTGGTAACTTGACAACCTCTGTTGTAGCCTATTGTTAGGGTGTGGTAACTTGACAACCTCTGTTGTAGCCTATTGTTAGGGTGTGGTAACTTGACAACCTCTGTTGTAGCCTATTGTTAGGGTGTGGTAACTTGACAACCTCTGTTGTAGCCTATTGTTAGGGTGTGGTAACTTGACAACCTCTGTTGTAGCCTATTGTTAGGGTGTGGTAACTTGACAACCTCTGTTCTAGCCTATTGTTAGGGTGTGGTAACTTGACAACCTCTGTTGTAGCCTATTGTTAGGGTGTGGTAACTTGACAACCTCTGTTCTAGCCTATTGTTAGGGTGTGGTAACTTGACAACCTCTGTTGTAGCCTATTGTTAGGGTGTGGTAACTTGACAACCTCTGTTGTAGCCTATTGTTAGGGTGTGGTAACTTGACAACCTCTGTTCTAGCCTATTGTTAGGGTGTGGTAACTTGACAACCTCTGTTCTAGCCTATTGTTAGGGTGTGGTAACTTGACAACCTCTGTTCTAGCCTATTGTTAGGGTGTGGTAACTTGACAACCTCTGTTGTAGCCTATTGTTAGGGTGTGGTAACTTGACAACCTCTGTTCTAGCCTATTGTTAGGGTGTGGTAACTTGACAACCTCTGTTGTAGCCTATTGTTAGGGTGTGGTAACTTGACAACCTCTGTTGTAGCCTATTGTTAGGGTGTGGTAACTTGACAACCTCTGTTCTAGCCTATTGTTAGGGTGTGGTAACTTGTCAGTTTCCCCTCTTCACATATGTCATATTTAACCTGTATGTTTAACCTGTGTGTGTGTGTGTGTGTACTACTGTATGTTTAACCTGTGTGTGTTTCCGTCTTCCAGACCTGATGGTGGACATGCTAGGAGTGCTGGCCAGCTACAGCATCACAGTCAAGGAGCTGAAGCTGTTCTTCAGCAAACTACAAGGAGAGAAAGGCCAATGGGTAACACAACTAGTCTAACCTTCATACCGTACCGCCCTGTCATATTTGTCTTGTAGAGAGCATGGGGAATGTGCTAGCAACACTTCAACTGGTAACCTGTACACATCCTTTTACCCTCTCTGTACTCTGGAACCATACATCACACTGTGTAGTACAGACACACCATCGCTGTCTATTGGGCTAATCCAAAAAACATGACTGCATTATTAATGTGTAATAACTTGAGGAGGAAGTTGCCTCTTAGCACTGATTATGACCCCAGTTTTATCATTCTACCTTCTATTGGGTAAGGTTACGATTAAGGAGAGGGTAAACTGATCTTAGATCAGTGTTTGGGATTACATCACACACATTTAACAGTTGGCTGAACATTAATAGTACTATCCTATCATTAGTTAAAGATAATATCTATACATAAGATACATTAGTGGTTATAAAGTGGAAGAGGAATTTGTTTTCCAACCTGGGTTTTGTGGTTTTCCACCAAGTCAGCCTGGACAGTTTTGCCTAGCAGTGTGGAGTCATTACAGTACAGTGGGAAATCAGCCTGGACAGTCTTGCCTAGCAGTGTGGAGTCATTACAGTACAGTGGGAAATCAGCCTGGACAGTCTTGCCTAGCAGTGTGGAGTCATTACAGTACAGTGGGAAATCAGCCTGGACAGTCTTGCCTAGCAGTGTGGAGTCATTACAGTACAGTGGGAAATCAGCCTGGACAGTCTTGCCTAGCAGTGTGGAGTCATTACAGTACAGTGGGAAATCAGCCTGGACAGTCTTGCCTAGCAGTGTGGAGTCATTACAGTACAGTGGGAATAGCCCTTGTGTAAAAACAGCAGATCTAGTAGGCTGTAGTACCATGAATATGAGTGTATATAATGTATTATCCACGGAGTCCCTGCACCATTCGGACAGAAGGAGAGAGGGATGGGATTGGGAAGCCCATTGATCAGTGTGGAATCAAGTTGTCAAGGAAATGGGGGCAAGCTGCTTTTGTGCTTCTCTGTTTCCGTCCACCCCCCCCCTTAACACACACACACACACACACACACATAATGCTAGCTCTTTGAAATATTATCTTAGGGGGTTGACGAGATGATGCGTCTATCAGAAGCCTCTCCGTCACAGGATTTGAGCAGAGTGAACACAGTGTAATATGCTTATTGCAGCCTCCACAGAAATTAAACCGACGAGGCCTTGTCGGAAAAGAAAAGCTCATCAATATATTATGGAAATTTATCAACGTTGATCGCGGTTCCGTGGGTTTTGATTGACATTTGGGTTGAAAGGAAGGGGGATCTGATCTGAAGCGGGGGACCTTTCAGCGTTCACAGGAATGTAGAACAGCAAGACAACCGCTGCTGTTTCTTAGAACTACTGCATTCTCACTGTAATGTCTCTAGACAGTTCTCAACAAGAAGTTGGCTTGATGGCTAGTAGAGGTTAATATAGAAAAGCAGAAAATAGACATGTGGCTGACCTTGACACACTGTAGTTGTGATGATGTTGGTGTTTGTGTTTTTTCGCTTGCCTGTGAACTTGAACATATAGCTGTACATTTGAGTGTGTGTGTTTATGTGTGTGTACTTGTGTATGCAGTGCACCCTTATCAAAGTCTATGGCGTCTCATCTTGTGTGTGTGTTCTTCCCTCCAGCCTCCCCATGCGGTGAAGCTGCTGTCTGTCCTGAAGAGCATGGCCCACCGGAACGGACCTGACTCCTTCTTCAGCTTCCCAGGGAAGAGCGCTGCTGTGAGTACAGTTACAACTCAATACACCTCCACATGTTAACCTGAATCCCAGACTGATCATTAGAATACAGTATAGTACACACTATCCAACTAGACTAGAATCTGATGCTACACCTGATATGACACTGTATTCCCCTGGGCTCTGGTCAAGTAGTGCACTATGGAAGGAATAGTGTCATTTCAGACTTTTAGTGACTGGTATCAGTCTCGGTGGACACTGAGGATCTACAGTAAGATAATAGTATTTACAGAACCTCTGGATAGGTTCTTAATGGGTTAAATCCTCTTGTGCTTGACTTCCCACATGATCCAAGGCCGTAAGCATTAGGAATGACTAAGATAATGCATCATGAATTGCCTGTAAGCTCTGACCCAGCACACATCTTCACTTCTATATCCTTTAATGCCAAGGTTTACCAACCATATATAGCACGGGTCATACTGGACTACTGTGTGTGCGTTGAATAAGCAGCATGGGAAGAGAGGAGGAGCACAGATGCTAGCTAATGCTCCTAGCCATCTTCCCTCTGTTCTCCATCTCCTCCCTTCATTCTAATGCTCCTAGCCATCTTCCCTCTGTTCTCCATCTCCTCCCTTCATTCTAATGCTCCTAGCCATCTTCCCTCTGTTCTCCATCTCCTCCCTTCATTCTAATGCTCCTAGCCATCTTCCCTATGTTCTCCATCTCCTCCCTTCATTCTAATGCTCCTAGCCATCTTCCCTCTGTTCTCCATCTCCTCCCTTCATTCTAATGCTCCTAGCCATCTTCCCTCTGTTCTCCATCTCCTCCCTTCATTCTAATGCTCCTAGCCATCTTCCCTATGTTCTCCATCTCCTCCCTTCATTCTAATGCTCCTAGCCATCTCCCCTCTGTTCTCCATCTCCTCCCTTCATTCTAATGCTCCTAGCCATCTCCCCTCTGTTCTCTATCTCCTCCCTTCATTCTAATGCTCCTAGCCATCTTCCCTCTGTTCTCTATCTCCTCCCTTCATTCTAATGCTCCTAGCCATCTTCCCTCTGTTCTCCATCTCCTCCCTTCATTCTAATGCTCCTAGCCATCTTCCCTATGTTCTCCATCTCCTCCCTTCATTCTAATGCTCCTAGCCATCTTCCCTCTGTTCTCCATCTCCTCCCTTCATTCTAATGCTCCTAGCCATCTTCCCTCTGTTCTCCATCTCCTCCCTTCATTCTAATGCTCCTAGCCATCTTCCCTCTGTTCTCTATCTCCTCCCTTCATTCTAATGCGCCTAGCCATCTTCCCTCTGTTCTCCATCTCCTCCCTTCATTCTAATGCTCCTAGCCATCTTCCCTCTGTTCTCTATCTCCTCCCTTCATTCTAATGCTCCTAGCCATCTTCCCTCTGTTCTCCATCTCCTCCCTTCATTCTAATGCTCCTAGCCATCTTCCCTATGTTCTCCATCTCCTCCCTTCATTCTAATGCTCCTAGCCATCTTCCCTATGTTCTCCATCTCCTCCCTTCATTCTAATGCTCCTAGCCATCTTCCCTCTGTTCTCCATCTCCTCCCTTCATTCTAATGCTCCTAGCCATCTTCCCTCTGTTCTCCATCTCCTCCCTTCATTCTAATGCTCCTAGCCATCTTCCCTCTGTTCTCTATCTCCTCCCTTCATTCTAATGCTCCTAGCCATCTTCCCTCTGTTCTCCATCTCCTCCCTTCATTCTAATGCTCCTAGCCATCTCCCCTCTGTTCTCTATCTCCTCCCTTCATTCTAATGCTCCTAGCCATCTTCCCTCTGTTCTCTATCTCCTCCCTTCATTCTAATGCTCCTAGCCATCTTCCCTCTGTTCTCTATCTCCTCCCTTCATTCTAATGCTCCTAGCCATCTTCCCTCTGTTCTCTATCTCCTCCCTTCATTCTAATGCTCCTAGCCATCTCCCCTCTGTTCTCTATCTCCTCCCTTCATTCTAATGCTCCTAGCCATCTTTGTACTCCTTCTGACCCCTTCCTTCTCATAGCAGCAATCCCTAAGCTGATTTTTGTATCTATCCAGCCAGCCAGCCAGCCAGCCATGTGATTTAGTGTGTGAAATAATAAGGTATAAGTCCCCTGGGAATGTTCTGTTATACCCCTCTCTTTCTCTTAAAATAGAGCAGATTTCTAATACACTTCCTGGTGTCAATGGGTTTAAAAGTGAGGATTTAGTGAAGTTAGATCAGTTAAGATGCTCTTGCTGAAGTCTTCAAGGAAATGAAGGATGAAACCTTATCAGACATATAGTCTAAGCTATGATCTCATATCTTAGGCAATGTCTGCTGAGTTTCCATGAAGGATGACATCGTAGACTTATGTCTGCTACGTTTGAACTGTGTATCTCAGTCTAGGACCTTTACCTTTCACTACTTTCTCAATTAGTCTCACCTGAATGCTGTCTACACCTGCATGTGGCCATGGCACATTAGATAAGACTGTACAGTACCTGGGTTAGACTGCTAACTATAGAGAGGGGAAAGAGAGTTAAAGTCTGCTCCCATTGTGTCTTATAATGACTGTCGGGGACACTCACATTGTATGTAGCGAGTGTGTGTGTGCTGTTATGTCTCTTTGTACCCTCCCATTGCCATGGTGACGGTGCCCTTTGGTGAGGGTGAGCTCAGGGCCGCCCTAAGAGCGTCTGCGATTGGTGTGTGTGCAGCCGAGACTGAGCACTAAGCACACGCCTTCCCCTTCCTGTGAATCTCGCTAATGAGGCAGGAAGGCCTCTGGGTAGACACACACACGCACGCATGAACAGCTACGTTTTCTATCTGTTCCTTCTTGGTCCTACTGTAGTCTAGGTCACACTACTCACAATCCTATTTTTAAAACATTCAACTGTTTGTCTCCTCACAGGCTATAGCTCTGCCCCCTATAGCCAAATGGCCGTACCAGAATGGTTTCACCTTCCACACCTGGCTCCGCATGGATCCAATCAACAACATCAATGTTGACAAGGACAAGCCTTACCTGTACTGGTGAGTTCCAGACACCAACCGTCCATGTTTGAGATCAACTACACTGCACTCGCCGACTGCAGACTGACTATGAATCACCTTGCATCCTAAATGACTAATCATGATGATTTATAGATCAGTCAGTCTGTAGCCACTGACTGTAACGTAGTCAATCTCATACACCCACACTGACACAACTTACTGCAGCTTGATTTGTTCTTTCTCTATGCAAATAACGTCTCTACTCATATCCTGACTTGAGATACCTATGCATAACTTTTGTATGGATAATGTGATATTATTCAGGTGTATTCAAATAGAATTTGGCTCATACCGTAGTTCCCTGTGTGTGTGTGTGTGTGTGTTTGTGTGGTTTGTGTGTACTGTATTTGCACGCCAAGCAAAGCTATTTGATTTTTTCCTTGTTCAACAAAATTGTAGGATGAAGTCATATCCCCAAACAGTCTATAAAAAAAACAGCCAGCACAGAGGCTTAATAGACACACACACACACACACACACACACACACACACACACACACACACACACACACACACACACACACACACACACATTACCAGATGAAGAAGGCATACTGAATACTGATGCAGTGCCTCCCTCTCTCCGTTTCCATTTACCTCTCTCTCATCCTTCTCTCTCTCTCTCTCTCTCTCTCTCTCTCTCTCTCTCTCTCTCTCTCTCTCTCTCTCTCTCTCTCTCTCTCTCTCTCTCTCTCTCTCTCTCTATTTTTCTCTCCCCCCTTACTCTCTACTCTCTCCATCCATTCCTCTCTCCCTCTCTCAGGGACAGTAAATCAGGGCCTCACTCGTCCTATTTTCAGCCGATAATTAATTTCTGACAAAAAATTATAATTTATGCGCCGGGATTTGGTGGGCCTTCTGTTTGGTGGTCCTTCTGAAAATGATAACCAACCACACACAGCCAGCCAGGCAGCCAGCCAGGCAGCTAGAAGCAGAGGCAGAAAAGTCTGTAATAAAACTCTACTTCAGACTCTGCCCTTTTAAAAAGAGATTAGTTCACTAAATCACACACGGCGACCGCCGGGGCCCCCGCTCGCTCAGAACACAGACGCCCACAAATGGGAATTTGTTGTGAAGTTGACAGATGATTGAGGCTTTTGCTATCTCTGTCTCTCCTCCGTTTTCAAAGTGTTTTTTAAATGTGTATGTTTGTATGATTTATTGGCAGGTTGACTCATCTTGAAACCCTACTCTGCCCTTGAGTGTTAGACTGTGTTAAAGTGAGCCGTTAGGCTCACTAACGGAAATTTGTTTTTTTATTTCTCTCTATTTTTGTTTTTATTCCCTCTCTTCCTGTAGTTTCCGCACCAACAAAGGTCTGGGCTACTCAGCACACTTTGTGGCCGGCTGTTTGATTGTGACCTCGTTAAAGTCCAATGGGAAGGGATTCCAGCACTGCGTGAAATATGACTTCAAACCGCAGAAGGTAGGCAGCCGGCGAGGCCGTCAGGCAGACAGACACTGTCCTGTGGGAGAGACACACACAAACCTAGCACTCATAAAACATAGAAACACGTACTGAATAGGACACACAGACATGTTCTCTTTCGGATAGGACACACAGAGAACAAACTGTACGCAGGCATAGGACACATGCTGCCCCCTCGTCTAGGCCTTTTGGGATGAGGCATAGTCATCTGGTCCTTCCTCTGGGGGGCCAGCAATGTCAGAACAGAACGGTGAAAAAAGGATAGAAGGATTGAGAGAAAGGGAGAGAGGGATGATCTAATGGGGCCCGACACACAGCCAGACCATAGCACCCAGACCCAGTCAAGCCCAACAGCATCGGTGAGATCCATGGTGCCCCTGGCCAATTAAAACTCCCCTGTTATCCCCCACTACTCAGACTCAAAACCTCATTCTGAGATGTTTGGCCTCTATTTTTAGCCCTCTGTATTCCACGGTCGGTCTTATCTCCCAAGGTGTCTGCCTGGTAACTCTAATAACCTATTTCACTGGATTCTTCCCATGTGAAATCTGAGCAGCCAATGTAGGTGAGATTGTAGCCCAAGGGGTTTAGGAGTTGATCGCCCCCATGTCTCATAAGGGTAACTCAGTGAAGGCAGCTATGAATGAGGCTAAGATGTAGGCTGGCCAATGCTTTTTTGCTCGTTTGCAGTTGGTAGGCAGTCTGCTGATGCCAATGTCAAACTCATGATAACATAGCTTATTATACAATGTACAGTTGAAGTCGGAAGTTTACATACACTTAGGTAGGAGTCATTAAAACTTGTTTTTCAACCACTCCACAAATTTCTTGTTAACAAGCTATAGTTTTAGCAAGTCGGTTAGGACGTCTACTTTGATCATGACACAAGTCATTTTTCCAACAATTGTTTACAGATAGATTATTTCACTTATAATTCACTGTATCACAATTCCAGTGGGTCAGAAGTTTACATACACTAAGTTGACTGTGCCTTTAAACAGCTTGGAAAATTCCAGACAATGATGTCATGGCTTTAGAAGCTTCTGATAGGCTAATTGACATCATTTGAGTCAATTGGAGGTGTACCTGTGGTTTTATTTCAAGGCCTACCTTCAAACTCAGTGCCTCTTTGCTTGAGATCATGGGAAAATCAAAAGAAATCAGCCAAGATCTCAGAAAAAGAATTGTAGACCTCCACAAGTGTGGATTGGTAGCAATTTCCAAACGCCTGAAGGTACCACGTTCATCTGTACAAACAATAGTACGCAAGTATAAACACCATGGGACCACGCAGCCGTCATTCCGCTCAGGAAGGAGATGCGTTCTGTCTCCTAGAGATGAACGTACTATGGTGCGAAAAGTGCAAATCAATCCCAGAACAACAGCAAAGGACCTTGTGAAGATGCTGGAGGAAACAGGTACAAAAGTATCTATATCCACAGTAAAACGAGTCCTATATCGACATAACCTGAAAGGCCGCTCAGCAAGGAAGAAGCCATTGCTCCAAAACCGCCATAAAAAAGCCAGACTACGGTTTGCAACTGCACATGGGGACAAAGATCGTACTTTTTGGAGAAATGTCCTCTGGTCTGATGAAACAAAAATAGAACTGTTTGGCCATAATGACCATCGTTATGTTTGGAGGAAAAAGGGGGATGCTTGCAAGTCGAAGAACACCATCCCAACCGGCAGCATCATGCTGTGGGGGTGCTTTGCTGCAGGAGGGACTGGTGCACTTCACAAAATAGATGGCATCATGAGGAAGGAAAATTATGTGGATATATTGAAGCAACATCTCAAGACATCAGTCAGGAAGTTAAAGCTTCAATCAATCAATCAATTTTATTTTATATAGCCCTTCATACATCAGCTAATATCTCGAAGTGCTGTACAGAAACCCAGCCTAAAACCCCAAACAGCTAGTAATGCAGGTGTAGAAGCACGGTGGCTAGGAAAAACTCCCTAGAAAGGCCAAAACCTAGGAAGAAACCTAGAGAGGAACCAGGCTATGAGGGGTGGCCAGTCCTCTTCTGGCTGTGCCGGGTGGAGATTATAACAGAACCATGCCAAGATGTTCAAAAATGTTCATAAGTGACAAGCATGGTCAAATAATAATCAGGAATAAATCTCAGTTGGCTTTTCATAGCCGATCATTAAGCTTGGTCGCAAATGGGTCTTCCAAATGGACAATGACCCCAAGCATACTTCCAAAGTTGTGGCAAAATGGCTTAAGGACCACAAAGAGTGGCCATCACAAAGCCCTGACCTCAATCCTATAGAAAATGTGTGGGCAGAACTGAAAAAGCAAGGAGGCCTACAAACCTGACTCAGTTACACCAGCTCTGTCAGGAGGAATGGGCCAAAATTCACCCAACTTATTGTGGGAAGCTTGTGGAAGGCTACCCGAAACGTTTGACCCAAGTTAAACAATTTAAAGGCAATGCTACCAAATACTAATTGAGTGTATGTAAACTTCTGACCCACTGGGAATGTGATGAAATAAATAAAAGCTGAAATAAATCATTCTCTCTACTATTATTCTGACATTTCACATTCTTAAAATAAAGTGGTGATCCTAACTGACCTAAGACAGGGAATTTTTACTAGGATTAAATGTCAGGAATTGTGAAAAACTGAGTTTAAATCTATTTGGCTAAGGTGTATGTAAACTTCCGACTTCAACTGTACCTTGTTAATAACATCATTACCATTGTTGTAAATTAAATTATAATTGAAAACATTATAGAAAAATAACAACATGTGAAACCGGTGAGGTGTTTAGGGTGTTAGGTCCATAGAAATATAATCTAATTCTAGTGCTGTGGTTAAGATGTTGTTGTTTCAGTGGTACATTGAGACCATGGTGGTTAAGTTGTTGTGTGTTGTTGTTTCAGTGGTACATGGCGACCATGGTGGTTAAGTTGTTGTTGTTTCAGTGGTACATGGCGACCATGGTGGATAAGTTGTTGTTGCTTCAATGGTACATGGCGACCATGGTGGTTAAGTTGTTGTGTGTTGTTGTTTCAGTGGTACATGGTGACCATCGTTCATGTCTACAACCGCTGGAAGAACAGTGAGATCAGCTGCTATGTCAACGGAGAGCTCGCCTCCTACGGAGAAATCACCTGGTTCGTCAACACCAGCGACGTAAGTAGCAATCAATCGATCCATACTATACTGATCATCGTTGTTATAATGTTATTCCTGTAGCAACCTTAAACCTCTACTCTCACACAACCATTCCTACCCCTGTATGCTGTGTAATGGAATATAGCTGAACCTACAAGTTGTGATAGTGGTTGTGGTTGGATGTACAGTGAGGGAAAAAAGTATTTGATCCCCTGCTGATTTTGTACGTTTGCCCACTGACAAACACATGATCAGTCTATCATTTTAATGGTAGGTTTATTTGAACAATGAGAGACAGAACAACAACAAAAAAATGTCAAAAATGTTATAAATTGATTTGCATTTTAATGAGGGAAATAAGTATTTGACCCCTCTGCAAAACATGACTTAGTCCTTGGTGGCAAAATCCTTGTTGGCAATCACAGAGGTCAGACGTTTCTTGTAGTTGGCCACCAGGTTTGCACACATCTCAGGAGGGATTTTGTCCCACTCCTCTTTGCAGATCTTCTCCAAATCATTAAGGTTTCGAGGCTGACGTTTGGCAACTCGAACCTTCAGCTCCCTCCACAGATTTTCTATGGGATTAAGGTCTGGAGACTGGCTAGGCCACTCCAGGACCTTTAATATGCTTCTTCTTGAGCCACTCCTTTGTTGCCTTGGCCGTGTGTTTTGGGTCATTGTCATGCTGGAATACCCATCCACTACCCATTTTCAATGCCCTGGCTGAGGGAAGGAGGTTCTCACCCAAGATTTGATGGTACATGGCCCCTTTAATGCGGTGAAGTTGTCCTGTCCCCTTAGCAGAAAAACACCCCCAAAGCATAATGTTTCCACCTCCATGTTTGACGGTGGTGATGGTGTTCTTGGGGTCATAGGCAGCATTCCTCCTCCTCCAAACACGGCGAGTTGAGTTGATGCCAAAGAGCTCCATTTTGGTCTCATCTGACCACAACACTTTCACCCAGTCCTCCTCTGAATCATTCAGATGTTCATTGGCAAACTTCAGACGGGCATGTATATGTGCTTTCTTGAGCAGGGGGACCTTGCGGGCGCTGCAGGATTTCAGTCCTTCACAGCGTAATGTGTTACCAATTGTTTTCTTGGTGACTATGGTCCCAGCTGCCTTGAGATCATTGACAAGATCCTCCTGTGTAGTTCTGGGCTGATTCCTCACCGTTCTCATGATCATTGCAACTCCACGAGGTGAGATCTTGCATGGAGCCCCGGGCCGAGGGAGATTGACAGTTATTTTGTGTTTCTTCCATTTGCGAATAATCGCACCAACTGTTGTCACCTTCTCACCAAGCTGCTTGGCGACGGTCTTGTAGCCCATTCCAGCCTTGTGTAGGTCTACAATCTTGTCCCTGACATCCTTGGAGAGCTCTTTGGTCTTGGCCATGGTGGAGAGTTTGGAATCTGATTGATTGATTGCTTCTGTGGACAGGTGTCTTTTATACAGGTAACAAGCTGAGATTAGGAGCACTCCCTTTAAGAGTGTGCTCTCACTGTTCTAATAAACCTACCTTTAAAATTATAGACTGATCATTTCTTTGTCAGTGGGCAAATTTACAAAATCAGCAGGGGATGAAATACTTTTTTCCCTCACTGTATGCGTGCATGTGTATAACCAAAAGTATTTTGGGATGGCAGTCATCAATCAAAAAATGTCTCTGAAGTCATCAATCAATCAGCAAGAAAGCCTTGAAGCTATCCATCCAGAACTCTTCAATTTGAACCATTTTGGTTTGGATAACAAAGGTTCCACACAAAGACGTATGGTATATGTTGTGATTGATGTACCACAGAGAACCATTGTTACTGCAGTACAGGATGTTAGAAGAGGACAGCACCTCCCCACAGGCCCCACTCTCTCTGATTGATTGATATAATCACTGTCTCAGCTGACAGAGGGCTCAGGGGTGAAACCACTCTCTTTATCTCTCTGCCTCTTTCTGTCTCTGTCTCTCTCTGCCTTTCTGTCTCTGTCTCTCTGCCTTTCTGTCTCTCTCTGCCTCTGTCTCTCTCTGCCTCTGTCTCTCTCTGCCTCTGTCTCTCTCTGCCTCTGTCTCTCTCTGCCTTTCTGTCTCTCTCTCTGTCTCTGTCTCTCTCTGCCTCTGTCTCTCTCTCTGTCTATCTCTGTCTCTCTCTCTCTGTCTGTCTTTGTCTGTCTCTCTCTCTGCCTCTGCCTCTGTCTCTCTCACTGTCTCTCTCTGTCTCTCTCTCTCCCTGTCTCTCTGTCTCTCTCTCTGTCTCTCTCTGTCTCCTCACATGGATGGAACTGGGTCTGTAACAGGGGAGGGAAATGAGTTGCATGAGTTGTGTAGTTGAAGACGCGCGCACACACACACACACACACACACACACACACACACACACACACACACACACACACACACACACACACACACACACACACACACACACACACACGCCTACCTCCAAGCATATATGAGATTATGTCATATTTCTCCAGAATGCTTTTTCTCTCTCTCTCGTGCGGAAGACAAGATTCACATGTCAGCTTTTAGCCAAATGAAGATGCTTTTCTAATGCAATGCTCTTGGCGTGACACAGTGTCACAGAGGGCCTCGATACCCTACAGTAGATATGGCTGATTAAGATATCTCTCCTCCCTCCTTGATAACAATGCTACACTCATCCCCAGCCTATTTACACATGCTCTAGTGAACATACAGAAGGGAACAGATTCATAGAAATGTATGTTATCTGTATGCCGATGGTGCGTTGATTCACACTCAGACATGCTGTTGGAGTTGTCATAGTTATCTTTATTAATGCTTGTTCAATTCTCCATCCTTGTTTCCTTCCTTCCTCCCTTCCTCCAGACTTTCGACAAGTGTTTCCTTGGTTCGTCAGAGACGGCGGACGCCAACCGTGTGTTCTGTGGTCAGATGGGGGCGGTGTATCTGTTTGGCGAGGCCCTCAGTGCAGCACAGATTCTTGCCATCTACCAGCTGGGGCCTGGTTACAAGGTAGGGAGACGCAAAGCCCAGTCATCTACCAGCTGGGGCCTGGTTACAAGGTAGGGAGACGCAAAGCCCAGTCATCTACCAGCGGAGGCCTGGTTACAAGTTAGGGAGACGCAAAGCCCAGTCATCTACCAGCTGAGGCCTGGTTACAAGGTAGGGAGACGCAAAGCCCAGTCATCTACCAGCTGGGGCCTGGTTACAAGGTAGGGAGACGCAAAGCCCAGTCATCTACCAGCTGGGGCCTGGTTACAAGGTAGGGAGATGCAAAGCCCAGTCATCTACCAGCTGGGGCCTGGTTACAAGGTAGGGAGACGCAAAGCCCAGCCATCTACCAGCTGGGGCCTGGTTACAAGGTAGGGAGACGCAAAGCCCAGTCATCTACCAGCTGAGGCCTGGTTACAAGGTAGGGAGACGCAAAGCCCAGTCATCTACCAGCTGGGGCCTGGTTACAAAGTAGGGAGACGCAAAGCCCAGTCATCTACCAGCTGGGGCCTGGTTACAAGGTAGGGAGACGCAAAGCCCAGTCATCTACCAGCTGGGGCCTGGTTACAAGGTAGGGAGACGCAAAGCCCAGTCATCTACCAGCTGGGGCCTGGTTACAAGGTAGGGAGACGCAAAGCCCAGTCATCTACCAGCTGGGGCCTGGTTACAAGGTAGGGAGACGCAAAGCCCAGTCATCTACCAGCTGGGGCCTGGTTACAAGGTAGGGAGACGCAAAGCCCAGTCATCTACCAGCTGGGGCCTGGTTACAAGGTAGGGAGACGCAAAGCCCAGTCATCTACCAGCTGGGGCCTGGTTACAAGGTAGGGAGACTCAAAGCCCAGTCATCTACCAGCTGGGGCCTGGTTACAAGGTAGGGAGACGCAAAGCCCAGTTATCTACCAGCTGGGGCCTGGTTACAAGGTAGGGAGACGCAAAGCCCAGTCATCTACCAGCTGGGGCCTGGTTACAAGGTAGGGAGACTCAAAGCCCAGTCATCTACCAGCTGAGGCCTGGTTACAAGGTAGGGAGACGCAAAGCCCAGTCATCTACCAGCTGGGGCCTGGTTACAAGGTAGGGAGAGTCAAAGCCCAGTCATCTACCAGCTGGGGCCTGGTTACAAGGTAGGGAGACGCAAAGCCCAGTCATCTACCAGCTGGGGCCTGGTTACAAGGTAGGGAGACGCAAAGCCCAGTCATCTACCAGCTGGGGCCTGGTTACAAGGTAGGGAGACGCAAAGCCCAGTCATCTACCAGCTGGGGCCTGGTTACAAGGTAGGGAGAGTCAAAGCCCAGTCATCTACCAGCTGGGGCCTGGTTACAAAGTAGGGAGACGCAAAGCCCAGTCATCTACCAGCTGGGGCCTGGTTACAAGGTAGGGAGACGCAAAGCCCAGTCATCTACCAGCTGGGGCCTGGTTACAAGGTAGGGAGACGCAAAGCCCAGTCATCTACCAGCTGGGGCCTGGTTACAAGGTAGGGAGATGCAAAGCCCAGCCATCTACCAGCTGGGGCCTGGTTACAAGGTAGGGAGAGTCAAAGCCCAGTCATCTACCAGCTGGGGCCTGGTTACAAGGTAGGGAGACGCAAAGCCCAGCCATCTACCAGCTGGGGCCTGGTTACAAAGTAGGGAGACGCAAAGCCCAGCCATCTACCAGCTGGGGCCTGGTTACAAGGTAGGGAGAGTCAAAGCCCAGTCATCTACCAGCTGGGGCCTGGTTACAAGGTAGGGAGATGCAAAGCCCAGTCATCTACCAGCTGGGGCCTGGTTACAAGGTAGGGAGACGCAAAGCCCAGTCATCTACCAGCTGGGGCCTGGTTACAAGGTAGGGAGACGCAAAGCCCAGTCATCTACCAGCGGAGGCCTGGTTACAAGGTAGGGAGACGCAAAGCCCAGCCATCTACCAGCTGAGGCCTGGTTACAAGGTAGGGAGACGCAAAGCCCAGTCATCTACCAGCTGAGGCCTGGTTACAAGGTAGGGAGACGCAAAGCCCAGTCATCTACCAGCTGGGGCCTGGTTACAAGGTAGGGAGACGCAAAGCCCAGTCATCTACCAGCTGGGGCCTGGTTACAAGGTAGGGAGATGCAAAGCCCAGTCATCTACCAGCTGGGGCCTGGTTACAAAGTAGGGAGACGCAAAGCCCAGTCATCTACCAGCTGGGGCCTGGTTACAAGGTAGGGAGACGCAAAGCCCAGTCATCTACCAGCTGGGGCCTGGTTACAAGGTAGGGAGACGCAAAGCCCAGTCATCTACCAGCTGGGGCCTGGTTACAAGGTAGGGAGACGCAAAGCCCAGCCATCTACCAGCTGGGGCCTGGTTACAAGGTAGGGAGACGCAAAGCCCAGTCATCTACCAGCTGGGGCCTGGTTACAAGGTAGGGAGACGCAAAGCCCAGTCATCTACCAGCTGGGGCCTGGTTACAAAGTAGGGAGACGCAAAGCCCAGTCATCTACCAGCTGGGGCCTGGTTACAAGGTAGGGAGACGCAAAGCCCAGTCATCTACCAGCTGGGGCCTGGTTACAAGGTAGGGAGACGCAAAGCCCAGTCATCTACCAGCTGGGGCCTGGTTACAAGGTAGGGAGACGCAAAGCCCAGTCATCTACCAGCTGGGGCCTGGTTACAAGGTAGGGAGACGCAAAGCCCAGCCATCTACCAGCTGGGGCCTGGTTACAAGGTAGGGAGACGCAAAGCCCAGTCATCTACCAGCTGGGGCCTGGTTACAAGGTAGGGAGACTCAAAGCCCAGTCATCTACCAGCTGGGGCCTGGTTACAAGGTAGGGAGACGCAAAGCCCAGTCATCTACCAGCTGGGGCCTGGTTACAAGGTAGGGAGACTCAAAGCCCAGTCATCTACCAGCTGAGGCCTGGTTACAAGGTAGGGAGACGCAAAGCCCAGTCATCTACCAGCTGGGGCCTGGTTACAAGGTAGGGAGACGCAAAGCCCAGTCATCTACCAGCTGGGGCCTGGTTACAAGGTAGGGAGACGCAAAGCCCAGTCATCTACCAGCTGGGGCCTGGTTACAAGGTAGGGAGACGCAAAGCCCAGTCATCTACCAGCTGGGGCCTGGTTACAAGGTAGGGAGACGCAAAGCCCAGTCATCTACCAGCTGGGGCCTGGTTACAAGTTAGGGAGACGCAAAGCCCAGTCATCTACCAGCTGGGGCCTGGTTACAAGGTAGGGAGACGCAAAGCCCAGCCATCTGCCAGCTGAGGCCTGGTTACAAGGTAGGGAGACGCAAAGCCCAGTCATCTGCCAGCTGGGGCCTGGTTACAAGGTAGGGAGATGCAAAGCCCAGTCATCTACCAGCTGGGGCCTGGTTACAAGGTAGGGAGACTCAAAGCCCAGTCATCTACCAGCTGGGGCCTGGTTACAAGGTAGGGAGACGCAAAGCCCAGTCATCTACCAGCTGGGGCCTGGTTACAAGGTAGGGAGACGCAAAGCCCAGCCATCTACCAGCTGGGGCCTGGTTACAAGGTAGGGAGACGCAAAGCCCAGTCATCTACCAGCTGGGGCCTGGTTACAAAGTAGGGAGACGCTAAGCCCAGTCATCTACCAGCTGGGGCCTGGTTACAAGGTAGGGAGACGCAAAGCCCAGTCATCTACCAGCTGGGGCCTGGTTACAAGGTAGGGAGACGCAAAGCCCAGTCATCTACCAGCTGGGGCCTGGTTACAAGGTAGGGAGACGCAAAGCCCAGTCATCTACCAGCTGGGGCCTGGTTACAAGGTAGGGAGACGCAAAGCCCAGTCATCTACCAGCTGGGGCCTGGTTACAAGGTAGGGAGACGCAAAGCCCAGCCATCTACCAGCTGGGGCCTGGTTACAAGGTAGGGAGACGCAAAGCCCAGTCATCTACCAGCTGGGGCCTGGTTACAAGGTAGGGAGACGCAAAGCCCAGTCATCTACCAGCGGAGGCCTGGTTACAAGTTAGGGAGACGCAAAGCCCAGTCATCTACCAGCTGAGGCCTGGTTACAAGGTAGGGAGACGCAAAGCCCAGTCATCTACCAGCTGGGGCCTGGTTACAAGGTAGGGAGACGCAAAGCCCAGTCATCTACCAGCTGGGGCCTGGTTACAAGGTAGGGAGACGCAAAGCCCAGTCATCTACCAGCTGGGGCCTGGTTACAAAGTAGGGAGACGCAAAGCCCAGTCATCTACCAGCTGGGGCCTGGTTACAAGGTAGGGAGACGCAAAGCCCAGTCATCTACCAGCTGGGGCCTGGTTACAAGGTAGGGAGACGCAAAGCCCAGTCATCTACCAGCTGGGGCCTGGTTACAAGGTAGGGAGACGCAAAGCCCAGTCATCTACCAGCTGGGGCCTGGTTACAAGGTAGGGAGACGCAAAGCCCAGTCATCTACCAGCTGGGGCCTGGTTACAAGGTAGGGAGACGCAAAGCCCAGTCATCTACCAGCTGGGGCCTGGTTACAAGGTAGGGAGACGCAAAGCCCAGTCATCTACCAGCTGGGGCCTGGTTACAAGGTAGGGAGACGCAAAGCCCAGCCATCTACCAGCTGGGGCCTGGTTACAAGGTAGGGAGACGCAAAGCCCAGTCATCTACCAGCTGGGGCCTGGTTACAAGGTAGGGAGACGCAAAGCCCAGTCATCTACCAGCGGAGGCCTGGTTACAAGTTAGGGAGACGCAAAGCCCAGTCATCTACCAGCTGAGGCCTGGTTACAAGGTAGGGAGACGCAAAGCCCAGTCATCTACCAGCTGGGGCCTGGTTACAAGGTAGGGAGACGCAAAGCCCAGTCATCTACCAGCTGGGGCCTGGTTACAAGGTAGGGAGACGCAAAGCCCAGTCATCTACCAGCTGGGGCCTGGTTACAAAGTAGGGAGACGCAAAGCCCAGTCATCTACCAGCTGGGGCCTGGTTACAAGGTAGGGAGACGCAAAGCCCAGTCATCTACCAGCTGGGGCCTGGTTACAAGGTAGGGAGACGCAAAGCCCAGTCATCTACCAGCTGGGGCCTGGTTACAAGGTAGGGAGACGCAAAGCCCAGTCATCTACCAGCTGGGGCCTGGTTACAAGGTAGGGAGACGCAAAGCCCAGTCATCTACCAGCTGGGGCCTGGTTACAAGGTAGGGAGACGCAAAGCCCAGTCATCTACCAGCTGGGGCCTGGTTACAAGGTAGGGAGACGCAAAGCCCAGTCATCTACCAGCTGGGGCCTGGTTACAAAGTAGGGAGACGCAAAGCCCAGTCATCTACCAGCTGGGGCCTGGTTACAAGGTAGGGAGAGTCAAAGCCCAGTCATCTACCAGCTGGGGCCTGGTTACAAGGTAGGGAGACGCAAAGCCCAGTCATCTACCAGCTGGGGCCTGGTTACAAGGTAGGGAGACGCAAAGCCCAGTCATCTACCAGCTGGGGCCTGGTTACAAGGTAGGGAGACGCAAAGCCCAGTCATCTACCAGCTGGGGCCTGGTTACAAGGTAGGGAGACTCAAAGCCCAGTCATCTACCAGCTGGGGCCTGGTTACAAGGTAGGGAGACGCAAAGCCCAGTTATCTACCAGCTGGGGCCTTGTTACAAGGTAGGGAGACGCAAAGCCCAGTCATCTACCAGCTGGGGCCTGGTTACAAGGTAGGGAGACTCAAAGCCCAGTCATCTACCAGCTGAGGCCTGGTTACAAGGTAGGGAGACGCAAAGCCCAGTCATCTACCAGCTGGGGCCTGGTTACAAGGGTGGGAGACGCAAAGCCCAGTCATCTACCAGCTGGGGCCTGGTTACAAGGTAGGGAGACGCAAAGCCCAGTCATCTACCAGCTGGGGCCTGGTTACAAGGTAGGGAGACGCAAAGCCCAGTCATCTACCAGCTGGGGCCTGGTTACAAGGTAGGGAGACGCAAAGCCCATTCATCTACCAGCTGGGGCCTGGTTACAAGGTAGGGAGAGTCAAAGCCCAGTCATCTACCAGCTGGGGCCTGGTTACAAGGTAGGGAGACGCAAAGCCCAGTCATCTACCAGCTGGGGCCTGGTTACAAGGTAGGGAGACGCAAAGCCCAGTCATCTACCAGCTGGGGCCTGGTTACAAGGTAGGGAGATGCAAAGCCCAGCCATCTACCAGCTGGGGCCTGGTTACAAGGTAGGGAGAGTCAAAGCCCAGTCATCTACCAGCTGGGGCCTGGTTACAAGGTAGGGAGACGCAAAGCCCAGCCATCTACCAGCTGGGTCCTGGTTACAAAGTAGGGAGACGCAAAGCCCAGCCGTCTACCAGCTGGGGCCTGGTTACAAGGTAGGGAGAGTCAAAGCCCAGTCATCTACCAGCTGGGGCCTGGTTACAAGGTAGGGAGATGCAAAGCCCAGTCATCTACCAGCTGGGGTCTGGTTACAAGGTAGGGAGACGCAAAGCCCAGTCATCTACCAGCTGGGGCCTGGTTACAAGGTAGGGAGACGCAAAGCCCAGTCATCTGCCAGCTGGGGTCTGGTTACAAGGTAGGGAGACGCAAAGCCCAGTCATCTACCAGCTGGGGCCTGGTTACAAGGTAGGGAGACGCAAAGCCCAGTCATCTGCCAGCTGGGGCCTGGTTACAAGGTAGGGAGACGCAAAGCCCAGTCATCTGCCAGCTGGGGCCTGGTTACAAGGTAGGGAGACGCAAAGCCCAGCCATCTACCAGCTGGGGCCTGGTTACAAGGTAGGGAGACGCAAAGCCCAGTCATCTACCAGCTGGGGCCTGGTTACAAAGTAGGGAGACTCAAAACCCAGTCATGCAGTATTCAGTAGTCACACTACTCCAAAATGCCATGCCATTTGGATACCCCATACAGTGGGGAAAAAATGTATTTAGTCAGCCACCAATTGTGCAAGTTCTCCCACTTAAAAAGATGAGAGAGGCCTGTAATTTCCATCATAGGTACACGTCAACTATGACAGACAAAATGAGGAAAAAAAATCCAGAAAATCACATTGTAGGATTTTTAATGAATTTATTTGCAAATTATGGTGGAAAATAAGTATTTGGTCAATAACAAAAGTTTCTCTATACTTTGTTATATACCCTTTGTTGGCAATGACACAGGTCAAACGTTTTCTGTAAGTCTTCACAAGGTTTTCACACACTGTTGCTGGTATTTTGGCCCATTCCTCCATGCAGATCTCCTCTAGAGCAGTGATGTTTTGGGGCTGTCACTGGGCAACACGGACTTTCAACTCCCTCCAAAGATTTTCTATGGGATTGAGATCTGGAGACTGGCTAGGCCACTCCAGGACCTTGAAATGCTTCTTACGAAGCCACTCCTTCGTTGCCCGGGCGGTGTGTTTGGGATCATTGTCATGCTGAAAGACCCAGCCACGTTTAATCTTCAATGCCCTTGCTGATGGAAGGAGGTTTTCACTCAAAATCTCACAATACATGCACCATTCATTCTTTCCTTTACACGGATCAGTCGTCCTGGTCCATTTGCAGAAAAACAGCCCCAAAGCATGATGTTTCCACCCCCATGCTTCACAGTAGGTATGGTGTTCTTTGGATGCAACTCAGCATTCTTTGTCCTCCAAACACGACAAGTTGAGTTTTTACCAAAAAGTTCTATTTTGGTTTCATCTGACCATATGACATTCTCCCAATCCTCTTCTGGATCATCCAAATGCACTCTAGCAAACTTCAGACGGGCCTGGACATGTACTGGCTTAAGCATTGGGACACGTCTGTCACTGCAGGATTTGAGTCCCTGGCGGCGTAGTGTGTTACTGATGGTAGGCTTTGTTACTTTGGTCCCAGCTCTCTGCAGGTCATTCACTAGGTCCCCCCGTGTGGTTCTGGGATTTTTGCTCACCGTTCTTGTGATCATTTTGACCCCACGGGGTGAGATCTTGCGTGGAGCCCCAGATCGAGGGAGATTATCAGTGGTTTTGTAAGTCTTCCATTTCCTAATAATTGCTCCCACAGTTGATTTCTTCAAACCAAGCTGCTTACCTATTGCAGATTCACTCTTCCCAGCCTGGTGCAGGTCTACAATTTTGTTTCTGGTGTCCTTTGACAGCTCTTTGGTCTTGGCCATAGTGGAGTTTGGAGTGTGACTGTTTGAGGTTGTGGACAGGTGTCTTTTATACTGATAACAAGTTCAAACAGGTGCCATTAATACAGGTAACGAGTGGAGGACAGAGGAGCCTCTTAAAGAAGAAGTTACAGGTCTGTGAGAGCCAGAAATCTTGCTTGTTTGTAGGTGACCAAATACTTATTTTCCACCATAATTTGCAAATAAATTCATAAAAAATCCTACAATGTGATTTTCTGGATTTTTTTCTCTCAATTTGTCTGTCATGGTTGACGTGTACCTATGATGAAAATTACAGGCCTCTCTCATCTTTTTAAGTGGGAGAACTTGCACAATTGGTGGCTGACTAAATACTTTTTTTCCCCACTGTATATCAAAAAAGGAAGGTCTGCACTCATCAATTTGAGGTGAAACATTTATTTATCTTCCTTCTTTCTCATATCATGGATTATTTTAAAAAATATATATACTACAGACTATCACTAGTAGTGTGTAATGTTTAAACTGAACAGAAAAATATACATGTATAAGAAAGTCACTCCTTCCTGTTAATTGATTTGACCTCTCCACTTTCTCTCTGCCGTCTCTCTCAGGGCACGTTCAAGTACAAGGCTGAGAGTGACCTCCTGTTTGCTGAGCACCACAAAACCCTGCTATACGACGGCAAGCTGTCCTCCTGCATCTCCTTCTCCTACAACCCCCGCGCCACCGACGCTCAGCTGTGCCTGGAGTCCTCCCCCAAGGATAACGCCTCCATCTTTGTCCACTCGCCACATGCACTCATGCTGCAGGTACGGACACACACAGACGCAGACATAAACGCACACACACACACACACACACAAACACACACACACACAGCGAAATGTGGTTTTGGCAGTGCTACTGCGCCAAAATGTAAACCATTTAAGCTAGAAATCTAGTCAATGTTGAAAAGAGTTATGATTCTAGCGTGACTAATGGCATTTCTGCAGGCTATTCTTATCCCTTACTCAGGTGCTTCCTCCACTTGTTCCACACACCTCATGGGGACCTAACATTTATTTCCATTCCAAATCCTATTTTCTCTGACCCCTAACCTTAACCTTAACCTTAACCCTAACCCGTAACCCAAATCCTAAACCCTAATTCCTTACCCTAAACCTAACCGCTAAGCTTAAAATAGCCTTTGTCCTCATGGCGACGTGGGAAAAGTCCCCACGAGGGAGAATTTTCCCTGTTTTACTGTCCTTGTGGGGACTTTTGGGGATTTTAGGTCCCCACAAGTATAGAAGAACCAACACCCACACACCCACCCACACACACACACAGATAATGAAGCACCTCCATCAGGCTCTATCTACTTCATAAGTGTCTCATTAAAGGAAAGGTTCACCCATTTTGAATGTTATATTGTTTTTGTGAACCTCTGAGTGATGTTCTATCGATTCCCTGGGTCATTTCATGTTTTCATGTGTATCTGAGTTATTGGCGTTCAAGCAGGCAGAAATCCGGCCGCTATGACGTAGCACTGTGATAAAGTCGCTCTCACTACACTGGAAGTTAATAGGAATACGACTTTTAGATCACGAAAACGTCTATCATACATGTCAGATTTCCATAACGATTTTCCATGTTTTACCAACCTTATTATAACACCAAAATGAAACATTTGTTCACAAAAAATATTGTTCTCACATATTAGTGTTATTTAATACTGAATTAAAGGAATGAGTGGGTTTGGGTGGATTTTTCCTTTAAGATAGAGGTGAGAATGACTTGACAGAACCACACTGCACCTGGCTGGCTAGCAGGCTGGGAACAGAACACTACCCTGTTCTATTACAGAATTAGATCTGCATAGCAGTCGTTTCTTTATTGAACCAAGGTGGTGTTTCCTGAGAGTTTTTTCTTTAAGCACTTTATTATATTATACAGTACTTTATTTGACCTTGTAGTTACTGAGGATGATGAGTTAATGTTCTGGTGGCTACTTGTTACCATGTCAATTCTAGGTAGCAACAACTAGATGACAAGTATTGTAATGAAAGTGCCTCAGAAACATCTTTCTCTCATTCAAAATCCACATTTTACTTTCCTTATCACAGAAGGTCATCTGCACGCCTGATTAAATGCACATTAGGAAGACCTTGTCAGCCCACACACACACACACACACACACACACACACACACACAGCTGTCCTTTTTATTTAATTACTTTGAATTCTCTCTCACTGTAATTGAGTTCTGTCTGAGCCTCACAGCGCGTTCAGTCAACGTATGAGCTCCTTTGTCTTTCTGAGGCAGCCTGTATGTTTGTACACACACACACACACACACACACACACACACACACACACACACACACACACACACACAGACCCCCTTGCCTATAGAATAATAATTTCCTATATTATCCCTTGGTCCCGCCCTCTATTTAGGTCAACATGCTCAGTATTTGTTAGCACATTGTTACAGTCTTACATGCATGGACATGTCTGTGTAGGTTAGTGTCCTCTACATATGTGTTCACAATGACTAATGGCTTGTTTAGGAAGTATGGCAGACCGAACCGTAAACGCATGAGAAAAGGGCTTGCTCATAATAGCTGATTTTGCTACTGTGGGATCTGACAATAAGAAACACCGAAAATATTCTACCCACGGAACTCATTTAGCAAAACCCTCATCAGGGTAAACAGACTAGACACCTGAGCCATGTCGCCTCGGAGACTAACTCATCGTCACGGTAACGCTCCCGCCACTCAGCCCATCACCGTTAGCGACAGGTGTAATAGTGCTGTAAAGGAGACAGATGTTCAGAGGAGTTATACTGTGTTTTCAACACCACACCAGATGTACAAGGGAGAAATGTGACACCGCCTCCAATCAGCATTGTTTGCCACATGAGACAAAAGCAGAAACAGCCTTGGTCTACAGTCCATATGGTTCTGATGGGGTTCTGATTCTCCTGTATTTCACACTTCAAAAGTATTGCACTCTATTTCTACTCCTGATCATTGTGTATGTATTCCTCACTTCTTCAGGATGTGAAGGCGGTGGTGACCCACTCTGTTCAGAGTGCCATCCACTCCATCGGGGGAGTGCAGGTCCTCTTCCCCCTGTTTGCACAGCTGGATCACCTCCAGCACACCAGCGATGAACTGGACACCTCTGTCTGGTAGTGGACTACTGTCTTTTGATTGATTGATCGATTGATTGACTTTATTACATTATTTTAAATACTCTACACATCCATATGTAGCCATGTCACTTGTAGGGAGTGTTACCTTTCACATAAGAAAACAGTTCATTCTTTTTCCAAACTAACATCTATTGATTTCAGGGATAAGGAAAAACTGCATTCTGTTGGTGGGGCTGAACTCACCTGCAGTCTAGAGTATTTTGATTTCACTCAGTAGAAGTTGTTTTGTTAATTCAATGGATTCAACCATGCATGATGGCAGCGCAAATGGCATGCATAATGTTGTCTTGTCCTACTCACTAAACCTGGATACCGGTTTTGAATACTAGTGCCCCTAGGCCTTGAGTAATGTTCTCAATAATGGCTTTGTGGCTTTTATCTGAATGTGTTCTCATGGTAGAATGGTAGAATGGTGACGCCCTCATTATATTAGACAATAGCTATAGGATATGTTCTCTCTCGTTCTCTCTCTCTCTCATTCTCTCTGTCTCTCTCTCTCTCTCTCTCTCCAGTTGCACTTTGCTGTCCTTTGTGATGGAGCTGCTGAAGAACTCTGTGGCTATGCAAGAGCAGGTCCTGGCCTGCAAGGGCTTTCTGGTCATCGGCTACACTCTGGAGAAGGTGAGAGACGTGATCCACACACCACCACCCCTCGCCAGAGACACATTCACACTCTGCAATCTTCCTCTCTCCTGACCTAATTGCTGTTCTGTGCTGAAATTGAAAGGTGGATAATATCCTGGCTGGCTGATTTCCCAGCACTCTGTCCATTACATCAGAGAGGAACAGATATTGAACTGTCTGTCCTTCAGCCTCAGTGCTGTGGCCTCCAATTCCATACTGCATTTGTCTGTTCTGAGACCAGTGCTAAACGCCCCTACATCTGGTAGCTTGTTGATTGTGTCTGTGTGCGCGCGTGTGTGTGGTCCGGTATATAGGTGACTCTAAAAGTCCATTTACATCTAAGGCCCTAATTGCTTTTTCCCCCCTTAGCTGCATTTAGAGGTCACAGCTGACAGTGGGCTTGTTAGACAGAGAGTTGACCTGATTCACCTTTCTCTCTGTATGTATCCTCTCCTCCCCCCCTCCCTCTCCTCCCTCCCTCCCTCCCTCCCTCCTCTGTAGTCTTCCAAGGTGCATGTGACTCGGTCCGTGCTGGACATCGTGCTGGCCTTTGCCCGTTACCTCAGCAACCTGCAGAACGGCGTCCTGCTGCTCAAGCAGCTGTGTGACCACATCCTGTTCAACCCTGCCATCTGGATCCATGCCCCCGCCAAGGTAAGAGAGGAGAGGGACACGTACAGGCACACACATGTGCAGGCAGGTAGACGCATGCACTGTGGCACACAGTCAAGGACAGAGTTGTGCAGGCAGGTAGACACATGCATGGTGACACACAGTCAAGGACAGAGTTGTGCAGGCAGGTAGGCACATGCATGGTGACACACAGTCAAGCAGGCAGGTAGACACATGCACTGTGACACACAGTCAAGGACAGAGTTGTGCAGGCAGGTAGACACATGCATGGTGACACACAGTCAAGGACAGAGTTGTGCAGGCAGGTAGGCACATGCATGGTGACACACAGTCAAGCAGGCAGGTAGACACATGCACTGTGACACACAGTCAATGACAGAGTTGTGCAGGCAGGTAGACGCATGCACTGTGGCACACAGTCAAGGACAGAGTTGTGCAGGCAGGTAGACACATGCATGGTGACACACAGTCAAGGACAGAGTTGTGCAGGCAGGTAGACACATGCACGGTGACACACAGTCAAGCAGGCAGGTAGACACATGCACTGTGACACACAGTCAAGGACAGAGTTGTGCAGGCAGGTAGACACATGCATGGTGACACACAGTCAAGGACAGAGTTGTGCAGGCAGGTAGACACATGAAGGCACACACAAATGCACGGACAAATGTGACGTGCAGACACACACACACACACACACACACACACACCTCTGTCCATCCCACCATCACCCTTTCATACTCTCGTCCTTGTACCTCTCCTCCCGTACATGAGAGCTACAGGCCACCATTCAGTAGGTTAGGCTACTGTACAGACCTCCACCTGTGCCTGCTATTGAACCAGGAAGTGCGTGTCTAAATACCCTTATGGGCTTACAACACTCCAGTTAACATCAGCATGGCAGCCCTTCACACACTGACATTGGATTTTATTTCTGCCTCACCTCATGCTGTGTTTTTAAAGTGTGTGTGTCCTTACGTGTGTGTGTGTGTGTTCCCAACATGTGTATGTGTGTTCCTAATGTGTGTGTGTGTGTGCATTCACCCCCCCCCAGGTGCAGTTGACATTGTACACCTACCTGTCGACCGAGTTCATCAGCACGGTGACCATCTACAACGCCATCCGCAGGGTGGGCACGGTACTGCAGGTCATGCACACGCTCAAGTACTACTACTGGGTCGTCAACCCCCAGGACCGCAGCGGAGTCACGCCCAAGGGCCTCGGTAAGAGAACACAGACACAGGAGCACGTGGACACAGGAGTAGACACACATGCCTCCCTACACACACACATACACACACACCGCACTCTTTCATATTTCCACTAACACACACTTTTCTACACACACTGACACAGACGGATACCTCTCCTCCTCTCCTCCCCCTAGACTAGTGTTGCTGTAGTGTTGGCATGGAAGTAGAGCAGCACACTACTTTTATTGAGTGAAACTGGGTCCTTCATCCAGTCCTTTGTGTCCCCTGCAGAATGTGCTTTCCTGTCCTTCTTGTACCTCTATGTTGTCTGCTAAACCTAGAATAAATATGTTGTATTGTCTACCTACAGCTGTGAGCTCTGCATGGCATCCTAAATCAAATCCTTTTGAAAATGACTTTGTCCCTGCGTGTCTGTGTGTGTTTGTCTGTGTTTGTCGTTGTGCGTGTAGACGGTCCGAGACCCAATCAGAAGGAGATCCACTCTCTCAGAGCTTTTCTGCTGCTGTTTGTGAAACAACTCATAATGAAGGTTAGTGTGTGGCTGGTTTATGCTTTGTTATATAATGAGAATCTCGTTTGATTCAAAACAAATATTCCAGCTAATATTTCACCTTTTACACCTAATGTTAATATACAATAAATATGATCGGTGAAAAGTTTGATTTATATTCTGTACTATCTATTTTCAGGATTACGGAGTGAAGGAAGATGAGCTTCAGAGTATTCTCAACTACCTGCTCACCATGCATGAGGTTAGAAAATATCAACTACCCACTAGGTGGCACTCTAAGCCAACAGCTCCGGCTCCTTTCTTCCAGATCCTCTCTGCTCTATACTATGGATAGACCGACCAATCACACTGGGCCGGGGAAACGACAAGGCTCTTTTTAACCGTTGCAAAGTTTCACCAAGCCCTCCCTCACAGAAGCCTCTGTTTTTACACTGCAGTGATGCATAGAGAAATAATAGTGCTGTAAAACCAAGCAGGAATCATCCCTGCAGGAACAAGGGGGATTTCCGCTCTCCTTCAGGGGTTCCACAGTCTTTTATGGATTGTTCATTCATCAGATGATTCCATTGTTTCCGTTTATTATTCATTCCATCAATATTTGTTGTCAATGATGAATTATCTTTTTCCGTAGCGACCATTACTAAACGCGATGGAAGTTGTGCGCTGGTTTGATCTTTGATGTCGTGTGTCACCAATTAATCAATAATTAGTGCGAAAATAAACAGTATTAATTATTGCACTTACATGATCAATGCCTGTGTTTGTGGCACACTCTATCTGCATGCATGTGGGTGTCTGTAATGTAGTGTGTGTTTTGGAGTCTGCTTCATGATGATACATGATGTATCAGCACACCCACTAGCCAGACTATTCATCTCTCATTGGGTTGAAAGGCGATGCTAATTGTGAGCTCATTAGCGCGCGCGCGCACACACACACACACACACACACACACACACACACACACACACACACACACACACACACTCACACACACACTCTTTATCATATTGTTAATAATGCTAACAACAGAGCCTCCTCCGGGCCCCCTCCCTCCTGCACCCCCCGATCTGATTAATTCAATTCAGTACAACTTTATTTATTTTCCCAGGACGACAATCTAATAGATGTGCTTCAGCTGCTGGTGGCTCTGATGTCGGAGCATCCTGGCTCCATGATCCAGGCCTTTGATCAGCGCAACGGAATACGGTAGGCTTAGGAATAGAATGACCCCGCCACCCATCATGGAACTTCAATGGGGATGCCCGTTCTAGTAATTTGGCTTCTATGACAGTACTGTAACTATAACGTCATCTCCCTCTGGGTTTGCCATCTCCCATGGCAACGGGTGGCACATACTCCACCACAGGCCCTGCGGCCTCGGTGTCTGAGAACAAGATCGTTGTGACGTTAGCCTACTTCCTGTGTGCCTTCGAAATGGTACCCTCTTACATTTGTAGTGCCAGAGACAGTACCCTATTTCCTGTATAACAGTGCACTACTTTTAACCAGAGGCTATAAAGGGAATAGGTTTCCATTTCAGATGCAGCCTTATGGTTCTGTCTGTGTTTCATGAAGCCAAAATGAAGCCAGATGACACTGAGGCCAATAAAGACGCTTTACTGGCTTCATTTGATCCTTTATCTGCAGGACTATTGACATTCAGCGACGACGGCACACAAGATTTGTCTAGCTTATTTAGTCACCTTGTTTGCGTTCCCTGTCACAGGGGGTTAAACGTAGTGTATTAACCATGCATGTCTGGCCTGGTGTCGGATATAGTCCCACTCATAAAGGCTTCAGGCAAACTTTGTCTGATGCACATTTTGGGTGCCTTCTCATTTTTCTTGCCACTCATGAAGGCTCCAACCGCCTCTATTTTACAACCAAAGTAGATGTCCTATACAACTGTATACTAGGTTCACAAAGCAGATATTATCTGTAATGAAGTGATTCTGTAAATGTTTGGTTCTGATACACTCTTTTAGGTTTTATAGTTTGAGATACTGTTACATTTGCTTAAATATGTGATGTTTGTTATTCATGTATTTTTCTTTGTTTCTGTACAGGGCCATTTACAAGCTGCTGGCTTCCAACAGTGAAGGAATCAGAGTTCAGGCGCTCAAAGTCTTGGGCTACTTCCTCAAGCACTTGCCCGCTAAGTAAGAACTCTAATATGTTGGTTGCACTTACCTTGTACTCATGTCTGTAGGATATTATTAAGAATTGTCCATACGTTCAGTCACATAAAAGCACCAAATTCTGCCTTGGACATTAAAAGTATATTTATTCCAGATTAAAGAAGGAGTCAGTTTGGCTCAGTCATTTATGTAATAATTCCTATTCTATAGTAATTTACCCGTAGGCAGCCAAAAGGGTTTTCAATTCAAAATGGCCTCTCCTCAGTTGTATATTATAAGAGCCAAATCCCATCATGGAGCTGAGTATCTACAGAGAAAAGGGTCTCATTCAGGTGGAGGTCGATATCTAATCTTCTTTCAGCCTGCATACTGTAGTAAAAGGAATAGCTGGTATTAAAGACCTTTCTAAATCTCGCTCTCTGGAGAGTAAATTGCCTCTAGTTGTGTAGAAGTGTTTATAAAACAAATTAGCCACTCGTAAGTCTCCTTTGGTTCAGCGAACAATTAAGATCGCTGTCAGAGTTTAAAGAAAACAGCCCAGGATGAAATACAGTGCAGGGCTCATTGAGGCTCTATTTCCAATTTTACTGATTCCCTTTTGATCTCCCACACTTTTGATCAGTGTTAGTGCATATGTCTTCAGCCTCAGCCCCAGCCCCAGCCTCAGCCCCAGCCCCAGCCTAAGCCCCAGCCTCAGCCTCAGCCCCAGCCTCAGCCCCAGCCCCAGCCTCATCCCCAGCCTCAGCCCCAGCCTAAGCCCCAGCCTCAGCCTCAGCCCCAGCCCCAGCCTCATCCCCAGCCTCAGCCCCAGCCTAAGCCCCAGCCTCAGCCTCAGCCCCAGCCTCAGCCCCAGCCCCAGCCTCATCCCCAGCCTCATCCCCAGTCTCAGTGGCCCCCCCAAAAACATTTTTTAACTCTTTTTTTGTTGTTGTTGTTGAAGGATCTCAGTCCAGCTTTCAACTTTAGTCTTGAAAGTTGTAATAGTAGAATGCACAAGGTGCAATTTCGAAATTGGGTAGTGCATCATCAGTTCCTCTTGTCATGTTAGTCATTGCATACCTTAGAGAGCTATTTATAACTTGTCAGAAATGTCCAGATCAACTAGCCCTTGTCAGCTAACATTTTTTAGCTAGGTTATTTAGCCCATAGATATTGTTGTAATGTTTGAGTCACTCAAATATCACATGAATACACATTAGACATGCTTTAAAACTGCAACATTTGATCGGCACCCCATGATTTTTTTTGGGGTAGAATTGCAGGAAATACGCTTTACATCTGCAAAATGTTCTCTCCACCAACAAGAGGGGACTGAACAGTTTGTGTCATAAACAGTGCTTGTGCCCATAGAAATAGATGTGGGGCATGCATGCGTGAGTCATGTAGAGGATGTTCCGTAATGCTGGAAGGGGGGCCTGAGGGAAAAAGTTTGGGAACCCCTGTCTTAGACAGTCAGACTCTCTGCTGTCTGACTATAGCACCTTTATCATCCCAAAATATTTACAGATGAACAGTACTCAGAGATGAAAGCTCTGAGGGATACTTGTCTTTGAAGGGTCCTGACAAGCCTCTGCAGGGGTGCTTTTCTCATATCTTTCAACTGTGTTCAAGTGTGTTCTGAAGTACTGGTAAGCTTACACAAGCGGTGGTTCACAAACCATTTCCTTTGTCAGTCCTCAACCAACGTATTCACAAGGATTTTTCTATATATTTGCTGCCGGATTTGACCGACAACCCAAAATGGAATATGTACGGCCCACCATTTTGGAAACATTGCTTGCTATACCATACAATGGTGCCAGGTAACGCTTTTGTGAATTTATAGGTAACTGTCTAGTTAAATTTTTTGCATGTAATTAAGTGCGACCTGATACACTGATCCAGTATGTGTGGATACGGTGATCAATGCGCTGTTACCAAATGTCAATGGATTCTCACTGACTGTTTGACCCTTGATCTTTGTTCCAGGAGGAAGTCAGAGGTCATGCTGGGTCACGGCCTCTTCTCCTTGCTCAACGAGCGACTGATGCTCCACTCCAACCAGTTCAGCATGACAACCTACAACGTGCTCTTCGAGGTCAGTTAGTCCCTCTCTCATCTCTTCCTAGCCGTGTATGTGTAGGAGAGTCTATAAGAAATGTATGTGTAGGAGAGTCTATAAGAAAATGTAGTAGTTGACATACGAAGCTAGTTTCTCTTTGCCTCCCCCATAAATCCTAATACTAACACCCTCCATTTTGTATTTGCATTGGCTGATGATTTCCGTCACTGTATTAGTTCAATTATACATGCACTGATTACACATGAATTAATTCTGAATACACATTATTTAGATTCAAAGTGTGTTTTCTGAATTATTGAATGCTTTTATAGTATTTTTGATTGAGTTGTATAGAACGTGTAGTTAAACTCTAGTTTTACTGTGGCTTGCATCAGCTCTAGCTATTCTCCTTCTGTCTGGACCTAAATAGCATATCACCTCTGAAAACATTGCAGTCCATTTTGAAGCATGAGGTACTATTATTACCCATTGGTAATACCTTTAATGTGTACTGTATGTTCCTTAACTCAAATGATGGTAGTTTATGTTTATGTTCCTTAACTCAAATGATGGTAGTTTATGTTAATGTTCCTATGTTATAATGGCGTACCGAGACTTTTAATGGACATACGCAGTAATGCACACTATATTAAACTCCACAGGAATCATGGACTGGTTGTATCTGGCCTTGGAAACGACGTATTTTGACACATAGGAATATATGGGATTGTCAAGACCCTGCTGTTACTGTGAAATATTGACGTCTTTACGATTCAGCACTGATTCTTGTTACCTATTTCTCTGTAAAGACTTGATGAACACATACGAACATATGTGGATTTCTATATGGCCCAATGTACCTCTTCCCTGGTGCTGCTGTTAGTATGAGATATAGATGCGTAAAAGTATTTATATACCTCTTCTTTCTCCCTCTCCCTCGTCTTGTGTAGATCCTGGTTGAACTGAATACGTATGATTGTGGAATTGCAATGGGGAACTCATGTACTTCTTGGTGCTGTTACTATGAGCTATAGATTCACATAAAAGTATTTATGGGTCTTCTGTATTTCTCCCTCTCCTCTCCTTTCCTCCCCGTTTCTCTTCTTTCTTTCTCTCCTTCTCTGTAGATCCTGACCGAGCAGATCTGCACTCAAGTGATCCATAAACAGCATCCGGACCCTGACTCCACTGTGAAGATTCTCAACCCGCGTGAGTCACCCCTCGGCACCGCACAGCACCCCTCCGTACCCCTCTGCACCCCACCACTAAATAAATCACCTTTACCTACTGCTGCATGCTTGACCAGACCTAGAGAGCCTCCTCTCCCTTACAACCGGTGCCAGTTATATACTGGATAACAAATGTGGAGCATAGTTTGTAGGCTACATATCTACACTACTCAAGCGGTAAGTGATCATATATGGTTAGACGAATAGTGGTCGTGTTGGGCTATAAGATTCAACTGCTACATTTTAAGTCAATACATTTTATGAAAATGCTATTAAAAAGAGTAGCTATTGAGAAAATAAACTACATAAACATAATGAAATGATAACTGGAAATTATATTGCGATAGTATATTTTTTAAATAATGTATCGCAGCAAAGTAAAGTTGTGAAATATACATTTTATTCAGTTGACGTTCACACAACAGCTGAAGTGGAACTGAATAAAATGAGTGCATCGTTAAAGAGCTCATGAAATCAACACCAGGCCTTGCAGCATTATGCACAAACATAATAGTTCCTAGTTTTGAAACTCAACTGTCATTTTTCAAAAGTAGATCTTTGGTCCATCCGGGAAATGATGCAACAAACAATCTTAGATGTCAACTTAGTATTTCATCAAGTTGATATACTATGGCATTATTTAGTCTTTTTAATAAGAGTTTAGAGAAAGAGGAATTTATACTTCAAAATTTACCTCGCAGACCATTTTACAGTTTTTCTTGGCAATTAGAAACATTTCAAATGATTTTTGAATTATGACCCTGTCTTCTGCAAAGGGGTTCTCATTTGATGTTCACCTTTTTAATATTCCGATAATGTGCACATACAGTAATTTAAAGTAATACTCCCGGAGACTAGCCATTTTCCTTTACTACCGGGGGCATATTTTTATATACATGCCTCATTAAGAGGGAAAACGTTCATGCTTAGTTTCTGTATGATGCAACGTAACAAGCTCATAGCAACCCCATTGATCAAAGCAATGTACTTGTCTCATCCTGTCCTAGTCTAGTATTTTCAGACCATTACTTACCTCTAATTTCACGTCAGCTCTCAAAACCTTTTCATATGTGGGAGAATCAACTTCCTCAGCTGTGGCGGAGAGGGGGGAAAAAACGGAGTCAGGCTGAAATCACAACCCGAGGATTACTTTATCCCTGCTCTAATCTTACAGTTAAACTCCATAGTGTGTGTGTGTGTGTGTGTGTGTTCCACATCTCATAGCCACACATTGATTAGCATAGGCCCTTCACTGTGTTAAAGGCATCCAGTCGTGTGCTGCATAAAACACAAAGAGACAGTCCAATGTGCTTTTTGCATGTGAACCGAACACACTTTATGGGAGTTGTAAGCAATGGGAGCACCGTGGAGTCTGTTTCTCCTTTACCGTAGCTGCCTGCGTTCTGTTCTTGATGTTATCTGCTCTGAAGCCTCAAAATGGGCCTGATTGCAGTCTTTAGTAACGTCAGAGCGAATCAAACAAACTAAGGAAGTACCGTTTCCCTTAAATTAACTCCATGGAAAGAAACCACGACCAAATGGGGGAAAATACCCCATACTTCCCTCCCTCCATCCCCCAGTAACATGCAGAGGTAATTTTCTGGCAGTGAGAGTTCAGCGATTCATAATTTGATTGACTAAGGGTTATAGAAACAACATAAACGTCTGTGCTGCGAGGGGGCCTCGTTGGTTACCATCGGTTACCGGCAAGGTCCAAGACGGCAAAGTTAAATCATAAACCCCCCCCCCCTTCCCGACTCAAGCTAAATGGACACTGACATTGTCTATATAATTCATCTAAACAGGCAGTCTCTTTAGGTTAATCAAACAAAGGGTTCCAGGAAGCCTGCATATGACTTTGGCGCACGCGGTACACAAACACACAAACACAGACATACACACACACTGTTGCACAAACACACACAAGTGTACGCAGGCACACACAGACACACACACAGCTCTGAGTTGAAACAATCCCAAACTTTGTTTGATTGTTTCCACCACAAAAATGTTGAAGTGTCTGCTGACAGTCAAATCAAGATGGCTTGTGACACAATGATTCACACATGTTGAGATTAATTGTTTGATTGTGTTGTTGAATTGTGGTCTGACTCTTACTCCCTTCTTCTGCAGTTGATTTGTTTCATGGAACGTGTGTATTCATTCAAAAATATCATTTTTTGGTGCAATTTAGGATATACAATTTGAATCACTCATAGGGAGTAAAAGTTTATTATACAGTATAAATATTAGGATATTTTTAAATGTTTTAAAGTCAGTATTGTAGCATGTCACTATTTTCAAAACAATTAGAATTTATTTACATGAATTCTCAGGTTCTGTCCCTTGCTTAATCACTTCTTATTTGGTGAATCAGTATTAAAAAGTCCTTATTTGAATGAAGATATGATATTTTGACAGACAACACTCTGTTCTCTGCGTGCCTCTGCTGACCGTCTGTTCTGTACCAACCGTGTCAGTAACCCTGCCGTGAAAGTAGTGCGTCTGTGTCTACTAAACCGTGTCAGACACCGTAACGGTGCATTAACATAACGTGTTTTGCTGGGTTTTGACAGAGGTCCTGAAGGTGATCGCTGCCCTGCTGAAGAACTCTCCCCTCTCCCCAGAGAGCATGGAGGTGCGCAGGGTCTTCCTGTCAGACATGATCAAACTGTTCAATAACAGCAAAGATAACAGGAGGTAAGGAACGTCTCAGCCCTGGAGTGGACTACACTACAATAGACTACCACTAAACAAGAACTGGGTTCAAATAGTATTTGAAATCTTTCAAAAACGTTGAGTTTGCTTGAGCCTGCCTGGAGTGCCAGGTGGGCGGGTTTTGCTGTTTTGTGACTATTCCATTGGTTCAGTTGCGCCAGGCAAGCTCAATCAATCCACTCTAGGGAGTATTTGAAAGGAAACAAATACTATTTGAAGCCAGGTCTGAGCCCTAGTTCCTCATGCTGGCGCCATGCTGGGGCTTTACTGGGGTGAGGCCAACAAGCTTTGTCTTTCGTATGCTCAGAGTACAGGATGTTTTGAAGATGTGTATCCTTTTGTGATATTGTTTATCTGTACACTACATGAGTGTGCTGTGTATGTAGAATTGTTTTCAAATGTTTGTGTGTTTGCACGCACATACTGTACTGAGTCTTCAGTGCGCTAATATCTGTGTGTGTGTGTGTGTGTCTATCAGGAGCCTGCTGCAGTGCTCTGTGTGGCAAGATTGGATGCTCTCTCTGTGCTTCATCAACCCCAAGAGCAGCGAGGAGCAGAAGGTCACTGAGATGGTGTACGCCATCTTCCGCATCCTGCTCTACCACGCCATCAAGTACGAGTGGGGCGGCTGGCGCGTGTGGGTGGACACCCTGTCCATCACCCACTCCAAGGTCAGAGAGCTCATTAACCCCCTCAGACGGTCAACCAAACTCTGCCACACGGAGAGACGCAGGGCTTCTGGATCTTGCTCTTCCAATCTCTCCTTCTTTTTTTAGCTACATTCTTTTCTCTTTTTCATTATTTTGTGAACACACACTCTCTCTCTCTCTCTCTCTCTCTCTCTCTCTCTCTCTCTCTCTCTCTCTCTCTCTCTCTCTCTCTCTCTCTCTCTCTCTCTCTCTCTCTCTCCCGCTCCTCTTACTTTCTCTCTCTTTCTTTAGCACTCTGAAATGAGACTCCACTCACCTCGCTGCCCTTTCTCTTACCTCAGCTTCTGGAGGGCGCTCAGACGTCAAGATCCATCTCAAGTCTCTATCCAACCAGTCAGGGCCTTCCTTGTTTAAGTTTGATCCTGACATAATAACAGTCTCACCCTATAAGCTACCAGAGGAAATATCCAAAGATCCCTGCTAGCCTCAATGACCCACTCATAGTGATAGTGACTGACTAACAGAGAACTGCCTCTCTCGGTGCCCATCAGATCTAGCCTGGTGGAAATCTTGTGCTGATTATGATGTAAGAACTACAGTTTGCTGGCTTATTGGAATCAGTTATATTCCCTCTTCCATCCCTTCCAGTCATTTATTTATGTATTGAGTTTCCCTCCCTTTAGTTAAACATAAGCTACCAGCACTTCTTATTTCAGAAACTCCATTTTAAAAAGGCTGTTTAAAAATGAATTGTTGATATTGGATTACAGAGCCAGGTTCCAAGGCAGTGAAGTAATTTGGTCGGAGTCGGATTGTGGTCTGGGGTGGTTTCTAAAGCTTGGGAGATTGGTGGTTGGTTGAGGGAAACAAGGCTATTTTTGTGTTGAGGTGGATGTCTATGGAGTTCTGAGGATGTAGTGATGGAGAAAGGCCACAAGGGGGCACAGTTACACCATTTGGCTCTGTTTCTCTCCTTTTCTCAGGACTGGGGTTGGTTGGCTTGGTTACACTGTATTTGCTAGTCCAAAAGCTCTCGACCTCAACATTTACGTACCCCACCTCAGCTCTGTCCGTGTGTATCTATCCTAAAGGTTGTAGGCGAAAAAAAATGTTTGTGTATCATATCTGACTGAATGAGTTGTCATATCATTGGTAAGGACAGTGCTGAGTAAATATGAAGCCGTGGAGAAAAAACTAATAAAGCTACAAAGTGACATCACCGCCAGTGCTGGCTAGACTGCTCCAAATCAATCTGCTGCCGTTTCTGCATTTTTGCCTTGGACTTTCATGTGGCTTATCGTGACAGTCATTTTTCAGTCATTTCCTTTTTGTGATGTATTTTTGTACTAAAGCTTTTCATAGATAAATGATTGGGAGTATTTAACTTCAGCTAAAACATCAAATCGCGAATATTGCTTTCTACACTGTAGAATATAACAGTAAATACACAGCATCTTATTTATTCATGAGACCTTTAAAAAAAAAAAAATTGTATAGATATATTGTATATTAAAGAATCGTTTTGCAGAAACATTACCCTTTAAATTAGCTGGGAGCAGATGTGAATACACTTGTTAAAAGTCATAGGCTTGTCCAATTGACATCAGTCCTATGCAGTACAAAATCAACCCAAAGTGACTGTTTATTTGTAAGTAACACCTGGTGTATTTAGGGTTGTGTGTCGCCCCGAGTTATTGTTGTAGCACGTTTCACAAGGCCACAATCACACAGTGCTCTGTAGTTTCACTTTACAACACTGCCATACCAGCCGCTGTGCAAAAAAGTGTATGTGTGTAAAGGAATTGATCATTCTGTTCAGTACCGGACAGCTTGTACTTGCCTTTTCCCATAATTACACAAGATTAATGCTATTGCTGCTTAGCTCTGTTTACAGTGCCCCAGCACTAATCTAAAAACAGCACCACACACACACATATAGAGGGTCCCATGCAGTCTTTGAATTGGATAGGTGCGCGGGCACTA
>NW_028165679.1:12500-32972 GCF_964263955.1 Coregonus lavaretus | reverse complement strand
AGTTTGGTGGGCAACGAGTGTCAGCATGGTGACTGCCGTTTGTAAACACGTAAGGTGTGTGTCTCACCTGGCCTGGCCTCCACATACTGGCTGAAGGACCGGAGCTGTGTTTTCCTGACAGCTGGTTCCTGACTGAAGACCACAGGACTACGCAGTCTCTCTGTCGCCCTGCGCAACCGCTCCGCATTGTTCTGGACACACACACACACACACACACACACACACACACAGCATCCAAAAACTCGATCAATAGTTGATAAAAACAAACAAATAGAAACGCATGAGCGCAGACATCCACCCACACACACACACACACACACACACACACACACTCTTAATAGTCCCCAGATGCCAACCAGGAGCTGATATGCTACTTCTTTATGTTTGTTTATCTTTATTTTTCTCGCTCAAAAGAAAAAGAAAAAAGGCAATTAAGTTTCAACAAAACCCAGACGAGCCAGAAAATGAGTTCAGATTATGCAAAGGCTGGTGCTGCTATTGTTTTCAAACGGAACACGTGTTTAGAAGCTAGACGCATACTTCTCCCTATCAAAAGCACACACACAGAGACATACTGCATTATTAGGAGCTGCAGCGGGTCCAATATGCCAAGCCAAGTGGAAAGGAGTTGGTTAGATTGACGACGTCGGGCCCAACGTTAGTTAATAAGATGGCGGAACGTTGTAATAAAGTTGACAATTAGGAGAAACACGTTCCACTGCTTGAGATCGAGACGTGTGGGGTGTAGAGAGAGATAGTTCAGCAGGGGTGTAGAGAGAGATAGTTCAGCAGGGGTGTAGAGAGAGATAGTTCAGCAGGGGTGTAGAGAGAGATAGTTCAGCAGGGGTGTAGAGAGAGAGATAGTTCAGCAGGGGTGTAGAGAGAGATAGTTCAGCAGGGGTGTAGAGAGAGATAGTTCAGCAGGGGTGTAGAGAGAGAGATAGTTCAGCAGGGGTGTAGAGAGAGATAGTTCAGCAGGGGTGTAGAGAGAGAGATAGTTCAGCAGGGGTGTGGAGAGAGATAGTTCAGCAGGGGTGTGTGTGGTGTGTAGGCAGCTGATTGAGAAAGACATGCACACAACAATAGCAATTTGTCTGCTTAGTTTCAAATGATGCATTTAGTAAACAATATCAGCAATTAGTCTCCTTCTCTGGCAGTGGGCTTATTGTATTTCTGAAGGAACAGGAGCCACTCTCGCTCCCAATTAAAAATGGCATACTTTATGTATCTATACTGAGTTAAATCTCATGACGTTTCGGCCGTCATGGTCTTCCTCTGTGAGATGATTACAACCACTTATATTATCTGAATGTTTCCTCTCAGAAGTTGACAACTGGTTTCTTTTTCCAATCCAGAGTTTAGGCTAGACATTGAATTAGATCAGTTCCTGCTTTTTCCATCGACCCAGAGCCAGTCAAAGGTATGAACCCTTCACTCATCTGTCAATCAAAACAGGAGTGTGTGTGTGTGAGAGAGAAGGTGTGTGTGTGTAGGAGCAGATGGACTTTCTCCTGAGGTTGAGTACACAGAGGTCAGAAGCTGAGAAGATGCCTCTTTAAAACCCCCCTGTGCGCGCATACACACACACACACACACACACACACACACACACACACACACACACACACACACACACACAATCCTCTAGAGTCACACACAGATCTCCTCTAATACTCCTCATGTTAATGTCTAAAGACTACAAACCCCCCTGGTTAAATAAACACCACCGTCCAACACCCCCAGTATTAAAACTCCCCAAGGACCAGTGGGAGGCGCGCACACACACACACACACACACACACACACACACCCCCAAACACCTGCCCTCCTGACCCCCTCTTTCCCCCCTCTAAGTCCTGGGACAAGCAGATATCCCTCCCTCTCTCTCTCTCTCTCTCCTCTTGCTCCTTTCTGTGTTATCAGTCATCATCGGTGCGGAGAGCTGCGGCTGAGGTGATTTGGCCATTTTGGTCTGTGTGTGTGTCATGGTGTGAGATGGTGTGTGTGTTTTTGTGGTGCGTTACTAATGTTGCGGTCTGCTGAGCGTGGCGGGGCGTTATCGTCCGCCACCGAGGCAGCGCATAACACAATCACTAATGAGAGAGAGGGAACGGTTTTGTGTGTGAGATGCTCCCGTGGCCCGTTCCGCCCGCCCCAAGGCCTTCTGGGAAAGCTGATCCTCCAGGGAGAGGGGAACAGTTTATCCTCCCTTTGTAAAGATGGAGGGATGAAGGTCTCATTGGACAACAGTCTATGTGACTGGTTATTAACATGGTTTGAAGGTCTCATTGGACAACAGTCTAATGTGATTGGTTATTAACATGGTTTGAAGATCTCATTGGACAACAGTCTAATGTGATTGGTTATTAACATGGTTTGAAGATCTCATTGGACAACAGTCTAATGTGACTGGTTATTAACATGGTTTGAAGGTCTCATTGGACAACAGTCTAATGTGACTGGTTATTAACATGGTTTGAAGGTCTCATTGGACAACAGTCTAATGTGACTGGTTATTAACATGGTTTGAAGGTCTCATTGGACAACAGTCTAATGTGACCGGTTATTAACATGGTTTGAAGATCTCATTGGACAACAGTCTAATGTGACCGGTTATTAACATGGTTTGAAGATCTCATTGGACAACAGTCTAATGTGATTGGTTATTAACATGGTTTGAAGGTCTCATTGGACAACAGTCTAATGTGACTGGTTATTAACATGGTTTGAAGATCTCATTGGACACAGTCTAATGTGACTGGTAATTAACATGGTTTGAAGTTCTCATTGGACAACAGTCTAATGTGACTGGTTATTAACATGGTTTGAAGATCTCATTGGACAACAGTCTAATGTGACTGGTTATTAACATGGTTTGAAGGTCTCATTGAACAACAGTCTAATGTGACTGGTTATTAACATGGTTTGAAGATCTCATTGGACAACAGTCTAATGTGACTGGTTATTAACATGGTTGAAGGTCTCATTGGACAACAGTCTAATGTGACTGGTTATTAACATGGTTTGAAGGTCTCATTGGACAACAGTCTAATGTGACTGGTTATTAACATGGTTTGAAGGTCTCATTGGACAACAGTCTAATGTGACTGGTTATTAACATGGTTTGAAGGTCTCATTGGACAACAGTCTAATGTGACTGGTTATAGATGCAGAGAAATAGAGAGAATCCTGCTTTGTTGAATGTGTGTGTGTGGATCTGCAAACATACAGTCCACATAAGCACAGGGGTTTATGCACACACACACACACACACACACACACACACACACACACACACACACACACACACACACACACACACACACACACACACCTTTTCACACAACATTCAAAATCAATTAAAGAGATGTAATGATTTCACGTTGACTGTCAATACTCACATACACACACTCTACCATCCGCCACACACACACACACACACACACACTCTGAAAGGTAATAGTAGATATATGACAGGCCTACGTAGCAGCGTACAGCATCATTACTATGCTAGTCTGTGTGTTTGGGCTTTACACACATTCATATAATCATGAGAGAGGATCAGCTAAGTGGTGTTGGGTGAACTGGTCAAATAGACCTGTGTGTGTGTGTGTGTGTGTGTCTAGATCCTAGGATGAAGTGGTTAAATAGACTGGTGCATAAACAGGGTGTGTGTGTTGTGTGTGTGTGTGTTGTGAGTGTTGTGTGTGTCCGTACCTCTGTGGGGCTGAGTGGAGAGGTGGATGAGGAGACGGAGGGAGAGGAAGAGGAGGATGAGGGAGAGGAGGAAGAGTTGGGTCCTCCAGGTCGTACCTCCACCATCTTTAGCTTCAAGTCCACGTGTTTACTGTTCACACCTGAGAGAGAGAGAGAGGGGGGGGGGGGGGGGGGGGAGACCATGAGGCCAATGGTGACTTTTTAACAGTTAGAGTTTAATGGCTGTGATAGGAGAAAACTGAGGCTGGATCAACAACATTGTAATTACTCCACAATATTAACCTAATTGACAGAGTGAAAAGAAGGAAGCCTGTACAGAATAAACATATTCCAAAACATGCAACAAGGCACTAAAGTAATACTGCAAAACATGTGGCAAAGCAATTCACTTTACGTCCTGAATACAAAGTCTTATGTTTGGGGGCAAATCCAACACAACACATCACTGAGTACCACTTTTCATATTTTCAAGCATGGTGGTGGCTGCATCATGTTATAGGTTATGCTTGTCATCGGAAATGACTGGGGAGTTTTTTAGGTTAAAAAGAAACGGAATAGAGCTAAGCACAGGAAAAATCCTAGAGGAAAACCGGGTTCAGTCTGCTTTCCAACAGACACTGGGAGACAGATTCACCTTTCAGCAGGACAATAACCTAAAACACAAGGCCAAATATACACTGAGTTGCTTACCATGACGACATTCAATGTTCCTGAGTGGCCGAATTACAGTTTTGACTTAAATCGGCATGAAAACCTATGGCAAGACCTGAAAATGTCTGTTTAGCTATGATCAACAACCAACTTGACAGAGCTTGAAGAATTTTAAAAAGAAACAATCCACATGTACAAAGCTCTTAGAGACTAACCCAGAAAGACTCACAGCTGTAATTGCTGCCAAAGGTGATTCTAACATGTATTGACTGTGAATACTTATATAAATGAGATATTTATGTATTTCATTTTCAATACATTTGCAAACATTTCTAAAAATATGTTTTCACTTCGTCATTATGGGGTATCGTGTGTAGATGGGTGCGAGAAATAAACAGATTGAATCCATTCTGAATTCAGGATGTAACGCAACAAAATGTGGAATAAGTCAAGGGGTGTGAATACTTTCTGAAGACCCTATATATAGACATATGGTAAACACGGACAAGTGTACACACACACACAAACACACAGCAAACAAATACATAAATGGATACATGCAGAATATAGCTCTCGGTATTGAAACATATGGCAAGCACCACACACACACACACACACACACACACACACACAAGGAGTGGGGGTCATTCAGTCAGCAGGCGGGTAAAGGACAACCGTGTGTAACAGAGATGGTTTGGTTTGCATTTCAGTCATATCTCTGATTTCAGCCTGAGCACAACTAGCAGATAAGAGATCTACACACACACAAATGCGCACGCACGCACACACACACACACACACACACACACACACACACACACACACACACACACACACACACACTAAAGATACATATATATGTGAGGGAGATAGCGATCTGGATTGAATAAGCTGTTTGGGAAGAGAGGTGGCGTGACACTGAGTATACATACATACTGGAATAGGGCTATCAGACTAGAGAGAGAGAGAGAGATGGAGGGGGAGAGATGGAGGGGGAGAGAAATGAGGGGGGAGAGAGAGATGGAGGGGGAGAGAGAGATGAGGGGGAGAGAGATGGAGGGGGGAGAGAGAGAAATAGAGAGAGAGGGGAGAGAGAGAAAGAGAGAGAGAAAGGGGGAGAGAGAGATTACATTTACATTTTTATATTTTTGTCTTTTAGCAGACGCTCTTATCCAGAGCCACTTACAGTAGTGAGTTCATAACATTTTCATACTTTTTTCATACTGGTCCCCCGTGGGAATCAAACCCACAACCCTGGCGTTGGTCATAGCGCCATGCTCTACCAATTGAGCCACACGGATGGGGGAGAGATGGAGGGGGGAGAGAGAGATGGAGGGGGTAGAGAGATGGAGGTGGGGGAGAGAGAAAGAGAGAGATCCCTGATGAACGATGAAGACACACACCCTGGTCTGGCTGAGACCCTCTCCAGCCTGGGCCAACACAGCACACACCTGGTCTGGCTGAGACCCTCTCCAGCCTGGCCAACACAGCACACACCTGGTCTGGCTGAGACTCTCTCCGGTCTGGCCAACACAGCACACACCTGGTCTGGCTGAGACCCTCTCCAGCCTGGCCAACACAGCACACAACCTGGTCTGGCTGAGACCCTCTCCAGCCTGGCCAACACAGCACAGGACGGCACGGCTGTACAAATTATGTTCCGATGTCGTTTGGCCTCTCTACCTCTCTTCACCTTTCTCCCTCTACACTTCTCTCCCTCCCTCGCTCTATATGTCTTCATGGCCTCACCCTCAGTACTCTGTAAACGGGTCCAGCAGTGGACCAGTAACTATATGTTCTGAGGGTGAACATTCCTTGACTCCTGTCCCTAGAGCTACTACCATTGCTGCTGTTAATCTTCAGTGCTGAGACTTTCTTTCCTTCAGCTCACCTCCATCTCTCTATCTCTTCATTTTCTCCTCTTTACCAACCTTCTCCCTCCCGTCTTTACCTCTCTCTCCATTTCTTCCCCCCTTCTCTCTTTCCTTCCTCTTTGTTCCCTAAGGTGTTTCTATCCCCTCTATATTATCTCTCTCTCTCTGTGTGTGTCTCTCTCTCTCTCTCTCTCTCTGTGTGTCTCTCTCTCTCTCTCTCTCTCTCTCTGTGTGTCTCTCTCTCTCTCTCTCTCTGTGTGTCTCTCTCTCTCTCTCTCTCTCTCTCTCTGTGTGTGTCTCTCTCTCTCTCTCTCTGTGTGTCTCTCTCTCTCTCTCTCTCTCTCTCTCTCTCTCTCTCTCTCTCTCTCTCTCTGTGTGTGTGTCTCTCTCTCTCTCTCTGTGTGTGTCCTCTCTCTCTCTCTGTGTCTCTCTCTCTCTCTGTGTCTCTCTCTCTCCGTACCTCTCTCTCTCCATCCTTCCCTCTCTGTACCTCTCTCTCTCCCCTCTCTCTCTCCATCCTTCTCTCTCCCCTCTCTCTCTCCATCTTCCCTCTCTGTACCTCTCTCTCATCCCCGTCTCTCTCAACCAGCTCCACTTGTCAGGTCTGTAATCACAGTGCTTGGCCTTGTCCTCACGTCCACACACACTCAGAGGTGTCCTGCCAGGGCTGAGCACTGGGCTGGAGGAGATGAAAGGGCAGGAGGGAGACCATTTCATGTGTGACCCTCTCTCCACACACACACACTTATCAGGGTTGGGCAGAGAGCCTGGGTGAAGGCGTCCAAAAATGTGCCTGTCTCAGATGGCCTGGTACTCAAACACATAACAGGGAAACACACCGAGGGAGGAGGAGGGAAGTGGGGACTGAGAGATGACAGAACTCTGGTGTACATAACATAATAATGAACCAATGAGCTACCAGATATATTAGTCTACCAGATATATTAGTCTACCAGATATATTAGGGTATCAGATATATTAGTCTACCAGATATATTAGGGTACCAGATATATTAGGGGTACCAGATATATTAGTCTACCAGATATATTAGGGTACCAGATTTACATATTAGGGTACCAGATATATTAGTCTACCAGATATATTAGTCTACCAGATATATTAGGATACCATATATATTAGTCTACCAGATATATTAGTCTACCAGATATATTAGGGTACCATATATATTAGTCTACCAGATATATTAGGGTACCATATATATTAGTCTACCAGATATATTAGTCTACCATATATATTAGTCTACCAGATATAATTAGTCTACCAGATATATTAGTCTACCAGATATATTAGTCTACCAGATATATTAGTCTACCAATATATTAGTATACCATATATATTAGTCTACCAGATATATTAGGTTACCAGATATATTAGGGTACCATATATATTAGTCTACCAGATATATTAGTCTACCAGATATATTAGGGTACCAGATATATTAGTCTACCATATATATTAGTCTACCAGATATATTAGGGTACCATATATATTAGTCTACCAGATATATTAGTCTACCAGATATATTAGTCTACCAGATATATTAGTCTACCATATATATTAGTCTACCAGATATATTAGTCTACCAGATATAATTAGTCTACCAGATATATTAGTCTACCATATATATTAGTCTACCAGATATATTAGTCTACCAGATATATTAGTCTACCAGATATATTAGGGTACCATATATATTAGTCTACCAGATATATTAGGGTACCATATATATTAGTCTACCAGATATATTAGTCTACCAGATATATTAGTCTACCAGATATATTAGTCTACCAGATATATTAGTCTACCAGATATATTAGTCTACCATATATATTAGTCAACCAGATATATTAGGGTACCAGATATATTAGTCTACCAGATATATTAGGGTACCAATATATATTAGGGTACCAGATATATTAGTCTACCATATATATTAGTCTACCAGATATATTAGTCTACCAGATATATTAGTCTACCAGATATATTAGTCTACCAGATATATTAGGGTACCATATATATTAGTCTAACAGATATATTAGGGTACCAGATATATTAGTCTACCATATATATTAGTCTACCAGATATATTAGGGTACCATATATATTAGTCTACCAGATATATTAGGGTACCAGATATATTAGTCTACCAGATATATTAGTCTACCAGATATATTAGTCTACCAGATATATTAGGGTACCATATATATTAGTCTACCATATATATTAGGGTACCAGATATATTAGTCTACCAGATATATTAGTCTACCAGATATATTAGGGTACCAGATATATTAGGGTACCAGATATATTAGTCTACCAGATATATTAGTCTACCATATATATTAGGGTACCATATATATTAGGGTACCAGATATATTAGTCTACCAGATATATTAGTCTACCAGATATATTAGGGTACCAGATATATTAGGTTACCAGATATATTAGTCTACCAGATATATTAGTCTACCAGATATATTAGTCTACCATATATATTAGGGTACCATATATATTAGTCTACCATATATATTAGGGTACCAGATATATTAGGTTACCAGATATATTAGTCTACCAGATATATTAGTCTACCAGATATTAGACAACCAGATATATTAGTCAACCAGATATATCAGTCTACCAGATATATCAGTCTACCAGATATATTAGGTTACCAGATATTAGTCTACCAGATATATCAGTCTAACAGATATATCAGTCTACCAGATATATTAGGTTACCAGATATATCAGTCTACCAGATATATCAGTCTACCAGATATATTAGGTTACCAGATATATTAGTCTACCAGATATATTAGGGTACCATATATATTAGTCTACCAGATATATCAGTCTACCAGATATATTAGGTTACCAGATATATCAGTCTACCAGATATATCAGTCTACCATATATATTAGTCTACCAGATATATTAGGGTACCAGATATATTAGTCTACCAGATATATTAGTCTACCAGATATATTAGTCTACCAGATATATCAGTCTACCAGATATATCAGTCTACCAGATATATCAATCTACCATATATATTAGGGTACCAGATATATTAGTCTACCAGATATATTAGTCTACCAGATATATTAGTCTACCAGATATATCAGTCTACCAGATATATTAGTCTACCTGATATATTAGTCTACCAGATATATTAGTCTACCAGATATATTAGTCTACCAGATATATTAGGGTACCAGATATATTAGTCTACCAGATATATTAGGGTACCAGATATATTAGGGTACCAGATATATCAGTCTACCAGATATATTAGTCTACCAGATATATTAGTCTACCAGATATATTAGTCTACCAGATATATCAGTCTACCAGATATATTAGTCTACCAGACATATTAGGGTACCAGATATATTAGGGTACCAGATATATCAGTCTACCAGATATATTAGTCTACCAGATATATTAGTCTACCAGATATATTAGTCTACCAGATATATCAGTCTACCAGATATATTAGTCTACCAGATATATTAGTCTACCAGATATATTAGTCTACCAGATATATTAGTGAAACCTGTTATTAAGTGTCCGTTTAGGTGAGGTGCTGAGTAGAGGGTCGTGGTTCGAGGACGGTTTATCTGGCACCACTTGAAACAGGCGGTTTAACAACAAGTAGTGTCCGTCCCCAATGCCACCCTATTCCCTAGGCAGTGCACTTGCACTACATACTTTTGACCATAGCCCTGGGTCTTTGGGCTCAGCACTACTTAGGGGATCTAGTGCCATTTGGGACGCAGCCGTAGAGAGTAGCATCACAACTACCTCTCCCTTTATAAGGACCTGTCTCTGTGACAAAGGACTAGTCTTCACCACCAGAAAACAACTGAAATAAAACTAGTAGTGAGGAAAACAACAAACCCACAGAGAAAACAAATAGCAGAGATACTGCTGCTTCAAAGTTCTCCTTTATTTCTGCTTCTTTAACCCTTGACTGTACTCCTGCCTATCTCCTATTGGCAGAAAAGTGACGCAGAACGCTGGAAAAAGTAATTAACTTACCTCTGCAAACATTCCACAAACGCTTTTTCTGAAGATATGATTTTTTTATTGTCTAGGGAGCACTTTTTGCAGAAGTTTTTTTAATTACTAGTTTTGATAAAATTGTGCAGGAATAGAAAAACAGAAAGAAAGCCAGTCTCAGAACTATAGAATCTGTTCCAGGTTCACTCATCTTGCTGTGGAGTGGAGAACCAATGGGATCCCAGCTAGCCATGACTCAAGCCAATGAGAAGCAGAGGTCAAAGGGGAAAGGGGGGTCGTGCATATGAGGGGTTACAAATCGATAAAACACACACACACACACACACACACACACACACACACAGAGAGAGCAAGCAAACATGCATGCAAGCAGAAGCACCAGCACACAGCCAGTCAGCGGTGGTCATTTTACCCAGAGAGGTTAGCTCAGAGCTGGTGTTAGTAGGCTCCTGATGCCCCTGGAAGGTGGAGGAGGGTGGAGGGGCCTCAGCAGGGTTAGTATCTACCACAGCAGCCTCTGTCACAGTTTCATCATGGTGATCTTCCTCATCTCTCCCCCCCTCCTCCTCCTCACCCCCATTATCATCACCAGCATCTCCATCCAATACATCTACAGACGAGAGAGAGAGACAGACAGAGAGAGAGACAGAGAGAGAGAGAGAAAGCAAGGAAGAAAGAGAGAGAGACAGAGAGAGAGAGAGAAAGCAAGAAAGAAAGAGAGAGAGACAGAGAGAGGGTTGGAGAGAGAGAGAGAGAGAGAGAGAGAGAGAAAGAAAGAAAGAAAGAGAGAGCGAGCGAGAGCGAGAAAGAAAGAGAGAAAGAGAGAAAGAAAGATGGAAGGAGAGAGAGAGATAAAGAAGCATTTCTATGTTAGTGCATGTTAATGGTTGTGTTAAGCCATGCTGGTTCCAAGTCCTAGAGAAGGTAAGGAGGTATGAATAGTAGAAGATCCAGTGTATTATGTTGAATAAACAAGACCTATGGCTAGTAGCTACTGTAGAGCTTTCCATTGACCACTAATATGTTGTGAAAACACAGCAGGCCCCACTTAAGTGTCTGTCTGTCTGTCTACCTGTCTGTCTGTCTCTACAGACACACAGACTAACTGAAGCAGAGCCATCTCCATCACAAGCCAATTCACAGCTCTGTTCAGGCATCGCTGCCGTGACAACAACGCCAGATAAAGCCCAAAAACTAAACAAAAACAAAACATGAAAACACATATTACATTAAGCCTCCTGACGGGACAAAATAAAATAAAGAAAATCGACACAAACAATAAAAACACAATATCAAACAGAAAACGTAAATCCTGCTGTATAAATAAATGGGCTCAAAATAAAAAAACTAAAACAAAAAACTGCCGCAGATGTTTGACATCGAGAGCCTCCTTCCCTCCCACCCGTTCTCTGCCACTTAGTGTTAGGAGGAGAGAGAATGAAAGAGAGGGGAGGGAGGGAGGGAGGGAGGGAGAGAGAGAGAGCGAAAAATAAAGTGTGAAAGAGATGGAGAGAAAAGCGAGAGAGCGAAAGACTCAAGAAAAAAGAGAGGGAGAGCATTTTCTGTTTTTAATTTGGTTTCCGTGATGTGTGGAGAGAGCGCGTGCGAGCGAGTGAGCGTGGAGCGCGGGTGGCTGGCTAACGCTAGCTAATTAAAGGAAGCTATGGTGATGGAGTTTGGAAAGTTTGCAGGCAGGCAGGCGGTGGCAGGGGCAGCCTCCCTCCTTCAGCCCAGGTCTGAATTAACAGGACCCTGAGTGGTGGAGGGAATGATGGAGGGAGGAGGGGAGGAGAGAAGAGAGAAGAGGGAGCGGGGCTAGGATTAGGCGTTCTGCACGGCAGGCCTTGTGCATCAGGCCCACAGCGCTGCTCTCCTCCTCCTCCTCCTCCTCCTCCTCCCTGACACCATTTTTAATGAGATCCACAATTAGCCAGATTAAATGTGGCTGAAAGAGAAAATAAACCAAACTGCATCCTTCTCCCTCCTCTCTCTTCCTCTTTCTGGCTCTTTCTCTCCTCCTGTCTCACTCGTCTCCTCTCTCTCTCCTTCTCCTCTCTTGTTCAGTCTCCGTTCTGTCTGTCCCTTTCTTCCTCCATTTGTTTTACTCTTCTCTAGTCTGTTTTCTTCATCCTCTCTGTCTCTTCCATCTCTCTCTCACCAAGGTTCCACTTTGACCAGGTTTTGTCTTCAGCCCCCCCACAGCTCTGCACTCCACAGCTCTATACTCCACAGCTCTATACTCCACAGCTCTATACTCCACAGCTCTATACTCCACAGCTCTGCACTCCACAGCTCTGCACTCCACAGCTCTATACTCCACAGCTCTATACTCCACAGCTCTATACTCCACAGCTCTATACTCCACAGCTCTATACTCCACAGCTCTATACTCCACAGCTCTGCACTCCACAGCTCTGCACTCCACAGCTCTGCACTCCACAGCTCTATACTCCACAGCTCTATACTCCACAGCTCTATACTCCACAGCTCTATACTCCACAGCTCTATACTCCACAGCTCTATACTCCCACATCTTCTCACTCTTGTCCTTTCTCTCTCTACTTCTGTCTGCTTCACTCTCTTCCCATCTTTCCCTTCCTATCTTTCCCAGTCTCTCTTTCTCAGTCTTCCCATCTTTCCCTGTCTCTCTCTTCCCATCTTTCCCTGTCTCTCTCTTCCCATCTTTCCCAGTCTCTCTCTTTCTCAGTCTTCCCATCTTTCCCAGTCTCTCTCTTTCTCAGTCTTCCCATCTTTCCCTGTCGCTCTCTTCTCATCTTTCCCAGTCTCTCTTTCTCATTCCCATCTTTCCCTGTCTCTCTCTTCCCATTTTTCCCTGTCTCTCTCTTCCCATCTTTCCCTATTTCTCTCTTCCCATCTTTCCCTGTCTCTCTCTTCCCATCTTTCCCTGTCTCTCTCTTCCCATCTTTCCCTATTTCTCTCTTTCTATCTTTCCCTATTTCTCTCTTTCTATCTTTCCCTATTTCTCTCTTCCCATCTTTCCCTATTTCTCTCTTTCTATCTTTCCCTATTTCTCTCTTTCTGTCTCTCTCTTTCTCCGTCTATCTTGTTCTGTCCAGTATCTGAATCAGAGAGATGAATTGTTATGAGAGACATAGAGAGAGAGAGAAGACAGAGATAATAATACTGCTGTCCCTTGATGGTGTCAGTAAATGACATAATATTCTTCCACCCTCATGATACTAAACCTACCTCCCTACACTGCCAGCCACGTCGGTCGCTGTCTGTTCAGTATGCACCGCTGCCATTACATTTGACCCTGACAACCAAACAAGCGGTGTCATAAATGGGGAGACGATTGAAAACAAATATCTATAGGCGTAATAATGGTAATTATGATAATAACATCAATTGATGGTGGAATGGAAAACCGCACGGCAGGGAATTCACACTGTTGAATTTCCGACCCGATAGCTATGATTATTAATGTGTTTTGTTTCTCTCCTGAAAGGTAATTCGCCCACACCAAGTGTACTGTTGATTAACCAATAATTACACCTGAATAAAGGACAAGAAAGTGAAACCAATTTGAGCTGTAAACACAGGGGTGTGTGTGTGTGTGTTTGAGACCTCCAGTAGTGATCAAATGGCGTTTGTTATTCCTGATGCATTTTGGGGGATTAGTGATAGCCCTTAGAGAGAAGTAGTAATGGAAATGTCTCCACCAGTGAGTGCTTTCAGCTTAGAATTTACTTCTGTGTGTGTGTGTGTGTGTGTGTGTGTGTGTGTGTGTGTGTGTGTGTAATTTCCTTGTGGTTAAATGCAGCACAGAGGTCCTCCAGAGAAACACAGCATCCTGGGATGTTTAAAACACACTGATGTAGAAAGAAAACTCAAAGGAAAAAAAGGTTGACTTAAAAAATTAACTTGAAGTGAACTGTTCTTCATTTGTGGGATATTTGAACGATATATATATATATATATATTTTATCTCAACCAACTGGACACGTGTCTATGCGAGTGTGTTTTAAACATGTGTGTGTGTCTAACCTCCAGTAGGGGTGGCTCTGCCTCTCCCTCGGTCAGCGGTCGGGTCGTAAAGGGGCATCTCTGTGATCTTGACCCCAGAGCGAGCCTCGGCGATGAGCTGTCTGGCCCTCTCTCTCAGCTGCCTCCGACGCTCCACATCCCTCTCCTACACACACACACACACCATCCGTTACACAACAAAACTCATACACCATCTCTTGTACAGTCCTGATATGAAATAGAGTCAACCTAATGCGAACACACACACTCACACTCACTCACTCTCACACACACACACACACACACACACACACACACACACTCACACTCCTTGGTGCTGGTCCACAGATACAGTATTGAGCAGCTGCCATCTTAGTAATGACAGAAATGCCATTTACAGGCCCATCCAATCTGATCCTGCTGCTAGATAGCAACACAACAGCCAGCCAGACAGACACACAGACACAGACAGCCAGCCAGCTAGCCAGCCAGCCAGCCAGCCAGCCAGCCAGCCAGCCAGCCAGCCAGCCAGCCAGCCAGCCAGCCAGCCAGACAGCCAGCCAGCCAGCCAGCCAGCCAGACAGTCCACTGCTGCATGGGGGGCGGCGAGACTGGACCAGAGTAACACACAGGCTGAGGGACAGACAGAAAGACAGACAGGCAGACAGGCAGACAGACAGACAGGCAGACAGACACGCAGACAGACAGACAGGCAGACAGGCAGACATTATGTACATTTTGATAAAACTCTCAATTAAACTGTTGAATCACAAACATCTATGCTTGAACTAAACATGCAAACACACACACACACAGGTCTGTAATAACCAACACAACCTGCAGGAAAAGAGGTCCTGATGATTTCAATTGACAGCCACTTTACTGATGAGGATCACACACACAAGGGAATAGCATAACCCATTATTAACCAAAGCTATATTTTCATCATATTTCTCCTTTCTGATTTCTTCTTAATCTCTGTATTCCACACTGTTAAGGGATTGTCATGGAGAGAAGACACACCCCCACCCACCCACACACACAATGGCTGAGCATTTAGCCATTACCAGAACAAGCAGCAGTAGCTAATGAGCTACATCTCTTTATTTCCATGTCAATTGTTTGTTTGTAGCCATTGTTAGTGGAGGACAATAGGGTGGAATTGCAAATGACAGCAATCCCCACTCACCGCCCGCCTGCCACCTCTCTGCTAATAATGGTGTGTGTGTGTGTGTGTGTGTGTGAGAGTGTGTGTGTGTGTGTGTGTGAGAGTGTGTGTGTGTGTGTGTGTATGTGTGCGTGAGAGAGAGTGTGTGTGTGTGAGAGTGTGTGTGAGAGTGTGTGTGAGAGTAGGTGTGTGAGAGTGAGAGAGAAAGACAGAGAGAGACAGCCAGACAGACAGACAGCCAGCCAGACAGACAGACAGACAGACAGACAGACAGCCAGACAGCCAGACAGGCCACTCCTGCATGGGGGGCAGCATTTGGGTCAGTCAAGTTTGGTGACTGACCCAAACTTAAGGAAAGCTTTGACTATGTACAGACTCAGTGAGCATAGCCTTGCTATTGAGAGAGGCCGCCGTAGGCAGACCTGGCTCTCAAGAGAAGACAGGCTATGTGCACACTGCCCACAAAATGAGGTGGAAACTGAGCTGCACTTCCTAACCTCCTGCCAAATGTATGATCATATTTGAGACACATATTTCCCTCAGATTACACAGATCCACAAAGACTTCGAAAACAAACCCAATTCTGATAAACTCCCATATCTATTGGGTGAAATACCACAGTGTGCCATCACAGCAGCATGATTTGTGACCTGTTGCCACAAGAAAAGGGCAACCAGTGAAGAACAAACACCATTGTAAATACAACCCATATTTATTTATTTTCCCATTTGTACTTTAACTATCTGCACATTATTACAACACTGTATATAGACAGTTGAAGTCGAAAGTTTACATACACTTAGGTTGGAGTCATTCAAACTCATTTTTCAACCTCTCCACACATTTCTTGTTAACAAACTATAGTTTTGACAAGTCGGTTAGGACATCTACTTTGTGCATGACACAAGTAATTATTTCACTTATAATTCACTGTATCACAATTCCAGTGGGTCAGAAGTTTACATACACTAAGTTGACTGTGCCTTTAAACAGCTTGGAAAATTCCTGAAAATGATGTCATGGCTTTAGAAGCTTCTGATAGGCTAATTGACATCATTTGAGTCAATTGGAGGTGAGCCTGTGGATGTATTTCAAGGCCTACCTTCAAACTCAGTGCCTCTTTGTTTGACATCATGGGAAAATCAAAAGAAATCAGCCAAGACCTCAGAAAAAATATTGTAGACCTCCAGAAGTCTGGTTCATCCTTCGGAGCAATTTCCAAAAGCCTGAAGGTACCACGTTCATCTGTACAAACAATAGTATGCAAGTATAAACACCATGGGACCACGCAGTCGTCATACCGCTCAGGAAGGAGATGCGTTCTGTCTCCTAGAGATGAACGTACTTTGGTGCGAAAAGTGCAAATCAATCCCAGAACAGCAGCAAAGGACCTTGTGAAGATGCTGGAGGAAACAGGTACAAAAGTATCTATATCCACAGTAAAATGAGTCCTATATCGATATAACCTGAAAGGCCACTCAGCAAGGAAGAAGCCACTGCTCCAAAACCGGCATAAAAAAGCCAGATTACGGTTTGTAACTGCACAAGGGGACAAAGATCGTACTTTTTGGGGAAATGTCCTCTGGTCTGATGAAACAAAAATAGAGCTCTTTGGCCATAATGACCATCGTTATGTTTGGAGGAAAAAGGGGGTTGCTTGCAAGCCGAAGAACACCATCCCAACCGTGAAGCACAGGGTTGGCAGCATCATGCTGTGGGAGTGCTTTGCTGCAGGAGGGACTGGTGCACTTCACAAAATAGATGGCATCATGAGGAAGGAAAATTATGTGGAATTTTTACTAGGATTAAATGTCAGGAATTGTGAAAAACTGAGTTTAAATGTATTTGGCTAAAATGTATGTAAACGTCCGACTTCAACTGTACATACTATGACATTTGAAATGTCTTTATTCTTTTGGAACTTCTGAGTGTAATGTTTACTGTTAGTTTTTATTGTTTATTTCACTTTTGTTTACTATCTACTTCACTTGCTTTGGCAATGTTAACATACGTTTCCCATGCCAACAAAGCCCTTAAATTGAATTGAAATTGAGAGAGAGCGAGAGAGAGAGAAAGAGAGAGAGAGAGAGGAGAGAGGAGAGAGAGAGAGAGAGAGAGAGAGAATAGAGAGAGAGATTGAGAGTGTGAAGAAATATTATTTGATTTAAAAAATACCTTTATCGGCACCAAAAATTCCATCATTAAAAGTTATAACCAAGCCCCCGTCCTCTTCCAAGGTACATAGAACCCCTGACGCCCCACACCACTACAAAGTCCCCCATACGGTTCACCAGCCCCCCATATACATGGTCCAGTGTGAGCCGAGCCCGCACCAGAGAGACTGAAAAAACGAGTGTGAGAGAGAGTGCTCACTTTATACCCAACACAAAGAAACAACGTAACCATCTCTCTCCCTCTCCTAGTTTTCTATAAACCCCCATGTCTTCTGTCTGAGTGTGTTTCCTCAGCTTTAATAAATGTGATAACTGGGAATATCAGCAGTGTTCTTCAGGCTGCACTACCGCTATCATATGATATGTCAGGGTTCTGCCCTGGCGGATATGGATACAGCTATGGGTTACAGGGAGGAAGAATGCATAGAATACATACTACAGCTCCGGCCATCACTGCACTCCAGATAAAGCTGCTGTATTGTCGCTTCGCCATTTTGGGGACGGAGGAGAGGAGATGAGAAATTGTGCTTGTGCCTTTCTGTCTATCCACAGGCTAGGATTAACACTACAGAAAATGCATCTAGCCAGCTCAGCGACAGCCAGCTATGGGGGCAGTGATTGGTCAACAGAAAGGAGGAGTAAAGAATGGAGAAGTAGGGGAGATTGGGGATGGGAGAATGACAAAGGGTACAGAGATATAGAGGGGGGGGGGGGGGGAAGAGGAGGCCTTTGTTGTGAAGAACAGTGGAGGACAATGTGTGACATGATCTAGGGTATATATCTCAGTGTATGTCCTGTAAAACCTAGTGATATGTCCTATGTAGGTGCAGTCCATGCTAGGGTGTTGGTGCATTGATGCCTTATCTAACAAGCCAGATGCAAAACAGAAAAGACTAGAAGTGTTCAGGCAGACAGAACAACATTCAACACATATGCCTACCTATGCTTGCGCAAGTGCACCCACCCACCCACCCGCACGGACGGACACTGACACACACACACAACGTGAAATCCAAGAGTGGACTCCTGACCAACAGGAGGGAAGTGTCAGAAAAGAGAGGGAACAAGAGAGAGAGAGAGAGAGAGAGAGAGAGAGAGAAAAGATGGCGGAGAGTAAGTCCTCCAGCCACACAGTCCTCTGATCACAGGGGCGGAGAGTAACCCCTCCAGCCACACAGTCCTCTGATCACAGGGGCGGAGAGTAACCCCTCCAGCCACACAGTCCTCTGATCACAGGGGCGGAGAGTAAATCCTCCAGCCACACAGTCCTCTGATCACAGGGGCGGAGAGTAAGTCCTCCAGCCACACAGTCCTCTGATCACAGGGGCGGAGAGTAAGTCCTCCAGCCACACAGTCCTCTGATCACAGGGGCGGAGAGAAAGATCACCATGAAGGAGAAAAAGGTGCAGGGGGTGATGGGAGGTAGAAAAGAAGGGAAGGGAAGAAGACTTCTCTTTTCAAAGTGGAAGAGAGAAGAGAAGGAACAATCATGTGTTTAGAACCCACCAGCCATGGGGAGAGAGGGGCTGAACGGTTGAGTGCAAGGCTGAGACAGAGGCCTCCTCTGTGGGCTTGGCGTCAGGGCAGGGGCCCCTCTCTGGCTCTCTGTTTTGGAGGTTTTGGGGGGCTTGTGAAGCTGGCTGCTCTTTTCTGGCCAAGAGAGGAGAGAGGGGGCATGCACGGCTGACCATGGAAACAACCCTGGCAGGCCTGGCACGGGGTAGAACACACAGACACACCATACAGACAGACAGTCTAGTGCTAAAGACACACACACTTATAGAAACACACAAACACAGCTTGACAAGACCCAGGAGAAATGCACACACAAACCCACCCAAGGTGGTGCCAGGGTCCTAGATAGCCAGCCAGTCTGGCTGCCACTCATGCAGGAAGATACATTTGTCATGACAGAGACAGACAGACAGGGTATTCAGACTCAAGAGGTGCTCTAGGTCTCTATCGAGTCCCACACACACACACAGTAGTCCTGGAGGGCCACAGAGTATATGTGCAGGATTTTGCCCTAACCCATCACTAAAAGAGCATTTGTTTAAACTCTTTCAAAGGTGTCTTGGATAAGGTAGGTAGGTAGGTAGGTAGGTAGGTAGGTAGGTAGGTAGGTAGGTAGGTAGGTAGGTAGGTAGGTACGGTGGAGAAAAAAAGTATTTAGTCAGCCACCAATTGTGCATGTTCTCCCACTTAAAAAGATGAGAGAGGCCTGTAATTTTCATCATAGGTACACGTCAACTATGACAGACAAAAATAATTTCTTTTCCAGAAAATCACATTGTAGGATTTTTTATGAATTTATTTGCAAATTATGGTGGAAAATAAGTATTTGGTCACCTACAAACAAGCAAGATTTCTGGCTCTCACAGACCTGTAACTTCTTCTTTAAGAGGCTCCTCTGTCCTCCACTTGTTACCTGTATTAATGGCACCTGTTTGAACTTGTTATCAGTATAAAAGACACCTGTCCACAACCTCAAACAGTCACACTCCAAACTCCACTATGGCCAAGACCAAAGAGCTGTCAAAGGACACCAGAAACAAAATTGTAGACCTGCACCAGGCTGGGAAGACTGAATCTGCAATAGGTAAGCAGCTTGGTTTGAAGAAATCAACTGTGGGAGCAATTATTAGGAAATGGAAGACATACAAGACCACTGATAATCTCCCTCGATCTGGGGCTCCACGCAAGATCTCACCCCGTGGGGTCAAAATGATCACAAGAACGGTGAGCAAAAATCCCAGAACCACACGGGGGGACCTAGTGAATGACCTGCAGAGAGCTGGGACCAAAGTAACAAAGCCTACCATCAGTAACACACTACGCCGCCAGGGACTCAAATCCTGC
>NW_028165679.1:0-7500 GCF_964263955.1 Coregonus lavaretus | reverse complement strand
AACAAGTAAAACTGGTCGAAGCAAAGAGGCACCAGAGATTGTTACACACACACACACACACACACACACACACACACACACACACACTGTGACACCGTGTATGATGGGAAGAGGTTGCCCTTTAAGAGACAGGATAATTGGTGCCATTGAGAGAGAACATGAGCTAACACACACACACACACACACACACACACAGCGAGAGGTGAGGCCATTGAGAGAGAACATGAGCTGAACCTGAGAGAAGGAAGCAGGACAAAACACCAAACCAATACCCCTTACGGCCTCTCTCTCTCTCTCTCTGTGTGTGTGTGTCTGTGTGTGTGTATGTGTGTGTGTCTGTCTGTCTGTCTGTCTGTCTGTCTGTCTGTCTGTGTGTGTCTGTGTATATGTGTGTGTATATATATATATATGTGTGTGTGTGTGTCTGTATATGTGTGTGTGTGTGTGTGTATGTGTGTCTGTGTGTGTGTGTATAAACTCAGCAAAATATAATTTGTAAAAATCTAACTAACTTCACAGATCTTCATTGTAAAGGGTTTAAACACTGTTTCCCATGCTTGTTCAATGAACCATAAACAATTAATGAACAGGCACCTGTGCAACGGTCGTTAAGACACTAACAGCTTACAGACGGTAGGCAATTAAGATCACAGTTAGGACACTAAAGAGGCCTTTCTACTGACTCTGAAAAACACCAAAAGAAAGATGCCCAGGGTCCCTGCTCATCTGCGTGAACGTGCCTTAGGCATGCTGCAAGGAGGCATGAGGACTGCAGATGTGGCCAGGGCAATAAATTGCAATGTCCGTACTGTGAGACGCCTAAGACAGCGCTACAGGGAGACAGGACGGACAGCTGATCGTCCTCGCAGTGGCAGACCACGTGTAACAACACCTGCACAGGATCGGTACATCCGAACATCACACCTGCGGGACAGGTACAGGATGGCAACAACAACTGCTTGAGTTACACCTGGAATGCACCATCCTTCCATCAGTGCTCAGACTGTCCGCAATAGGCTGAGAGAGGCGTGGTCCTCTGTAGCTCAACTGGTAGAGCACGGCGCTTGTAACGCAAAGGTAGTGGGTTCGATCCCCGGGACCACCCATACACAAAAATGTATGCACGCATGACTGTAAGTCGCTTTGGATAAAAGCGTCTGCTAAATGGAATATTATTTATTATTTGAGGCTGGACTGAGGGCTTGTAGGCCTGTTGTAAGGCAGGTCCTCACCAGACATCACCGGCAACAACATCGCCTATGGGCACAAACCCACCGTCGCTGGACCAGACAGGACTGGCAAAAAGTGCTCTTCACTGACGAGTCGCGGTTTTGTCTCACCAGGGTGATGGTCGGATTCGCGTTTATCATCGAAGGAATGAGCGTTACACCGAGGCCTGTACTCTGGAGCGGGATCGATTTGGAGGTGGAGGTGGAGGGTCCGTCATGGTCTGGGGCGGTGTGTCACAGCATCATCGGACTGAGCTTGTTGTCATTGCAGGTAATCTCAACGCTGTGCGTTACAGGGAAGACATCCTCCTCCCTCATGTGGTAACCTTCCTGCAGGCTCATCCTGACATGACCCTCCAGCATGACAATGCCACCATTATTAAATTTTAGTTAGTCACATGTCTGTGGAACTTGTTCAGTTTATGTCTCAGTTTTTTTTACACATAAATAAACGCAGTTGACAGTGAGAGGACGTTTCTTTTTTTTCTCTGAGTTTATGTGTGTCTGTCTGTGTATATATATATATATATGTGTGTGTGTGTGTGTCTGTATATATATGTGTGTGTGTGTCTGTATATGTGTATGTATATATGTGTGTGTGTGTATATTTGTGTATATGTGTGTGTATATTTGTCTATATGTGTGTGTGTATATGTGTGTAGCTCAGTTGGTAGAGCATGGCGCTTGCAACGCCAGGGTTGTGGGTTCGATTCCCACGGGGGACCATTATGAAAATGTATGCACTCACTAACTGTAAGTCGCTCTGGATAAGAGCGTCTGCTAAATGACTGAAAATGTAAATGTAAAATGTATATGTATGTGCAGTGAGGGGAAAAAGGTATTTGATCCCGTGCTGATTTTGTACATTTGCCCACTGACAAAGACATGATCAGTCTATAATTTTAATGGTAGGTTTATTTGAACAGTGAGAGACAGAATAACAACAAAAAAATCCAGAAAACCGCATGTCAAAAATGTTATAAATTGATTTGCATTTTAATAAGGGAAATAAGTATTTGACCCCTCTGCAAAACATGACTTAGTACTTGGTGGTAAAACCCTTGTTGGCAATCACAGAGGTCAGATGTTTCTTGTAGTTGGCCACCAGGTTTGCACACATCTCAGGAGGGATTTTGTTCCACTCCTCTTTGCAGATCTTCTCCAAGTCATTAAGGTTTCGAGGCTGACGTTTGGCAACTCGAACCTTCAGCTCCCTCCACAGATTTTCTATGGGATTAAGGTCTGGAGACTGGCTAGGCCACTCCAGGACCTTAATGTGCTTCTTCTTGAGCCACTCCTTTGTTGCCTTGGCTGTGTGTTTTGGGTCATTGTCATGCTGGAATACCCATCCAAGACCCATTTTCAATGCCCTGGCTGAGGGAAGGAGGTTCTCACCCAAGATTTGACGGTACATGGCCCTGTCCATCGTCCCTTTGATGCGGTGAAGTTGTCCTGTCCCCTTAGCAGAAAAACACCCCAAAAGCATAATGTTTCCACCTCCATGTTTGACGGTGGGGATGGTGTTCTTGGGGTCATAGGCAGCATTCCTCCTCCTCCAAACATGGCGAGTTGAGTTGATGCCAAAGAGCTCCATTTTGGTCTCATCTGACCACAACACTTTCACCAGTTCTCCTCTGAATCATTCAGATGTTCATTGGCAAACTTCAGACGGGCCTGTATATATGCTTTCTTGAGCAGGGGGACCTTGCGGGCGCTGCAGGATTTCAGTCCTTCACGGCGTAGTGTGTTACCAATTGTTTTCTTGGTGACTATGGTCCCAGCTGCCTTGAGATCATTGACAAGATCCTCCCGTGTAGTTCTGGGCTGATTCCTCACCGTTCTCATGATCATTGCAACTCCACGAGGTGAGATCTTGCATGGAGCCCCAGGCCGAGGGAGATTTACAGTTATTTTGTGTTTCTTCCATTTGCGAATAATCGCACCAACTGTTGTCACATTCTCACCAAGCTGCTTGGCGATGGTCTTGTAGCCCATTCCAGCCTTGTGTAGGTCTACAATCTTGTCCCTGACATCATTGGAGAGCTCTTTGGTCATGGCCATGGTGGAGAGTTTGGAATCTGATTGATTGATTGCTTCTGTGGACAGGTGTCTTTTATACAGGTAACAAACTGAGATTAGGAGCACTCCCTTTAAGAGTGTGCTCCTAATCTCAGCTCGTTACCTGTATAAAAGACACCTGGGAGCCAGAAATCTTTCTGATTGAGAGGGGGTCAAATACTTATTTCCCTCATTAAAATGCAAATCAATTTATAACATTTTTGACATGCGTTTTTCTGGATTTTTTTGTTGTTATTCTGTCTCTCACTGTTCAAATAAACCTACCATTAAAATTATAGACTGATCATTTCTTTGTCAGTGGGCAAACGTACAAAATCAGCAGGGGATCAAATACTTTTTTCCCTCACTGTATATGTGTATGTATGTGTGTGTATGTGTGTATATATGTGTGTATATATGTGTGTATATGTGTATGTATGTGTGTGTATGTGTGTATATATGTGTGTATATATGTGTGTGTATGTGTGTATATATGTGTGTATATATGTGTATATATGTGTGTGTATGTGTGTGTATGTGTGTGTATGTGTGTGTATGTGTGTGTATGTGTGTGTATGTGTGTGTATGTGTGTGTATATGTGTGTGTATGTGTATGTATGTTAATCCTCACAGCCCATCTAACAGTAATTAAACAGTGTGCTCTCTAGACCCTGTTCCTATTACTACAAAACAAACTGACTCGAACATTTAGTAAATCCACTGGATTAAACAACTGCAATTTCACATTAAAATGAACATTCAATCGTGAGCTCTTTAAACTGGCTTTTTAGTCATCATATTATATTCATAGAAGTCAGCTTTCTGCTATTAGTTACATTAAAGCAATAAGGGGATGGAGTGAAGGAGTGAAGACGGGGGGAGGTGTTTCTGGGGTAAATTACTTGGCCGAAAGTTGAAGTTGGGTTTCAGAGTGTGTTTACAGTGTGTGTGTGTGTGTGTGTGTGTGTGTGTTTGTGACAGGGGGTTCAGAGTGTGTTTACAGTGTGTGTGTTTGTGACAGGGGGTTCAGAGTGTGTTTACAGTGTGTGTGTGTGTGTGACAGGGGGGTTTCAGAGTGTGTTTACAGTGTGTGTGTGTGACGGGGTTTCAGAGTGTGTTTACAGTGTGTGTGTGTGTAACAGTGGGGTTCAGAGTATGTTTACAGTGTGTGTGTGTGTGAGACAGGGGGGTTCAGAGTGTGTGAGACAGGGGGGGTTCAGAGTGTGTTTACAGTGTGTGTGTGTGTCAGGGGGGTTCAGAGTGTGTTTACAGTGTGTGTGTGAGACAGGGGGGGTTCAGAGTGTGTTTCCAGTGTGTGTGTGTGTCAGGGGGGTTCAGAGTGTGTTTACAGTGTGTGTGTGTGACAGGGGGGTTCAGAGTGTGTGAGACAGGGGGGTTCAGAGTGTGTTTCCAGTGTGTGTGTGTGAGACAGGGGGGTTCAGAGTGTGTTTACAGTGTGTGTGAGACAGGGGGGTTCAGAGTGTGTGAGACAGGGGGGTTCAGAGTGTGTTTACAGTGTGTGTGAGACAGGGGGGTTCAGAGTGTGTGAGACAGGGGGGTTCAGAGTGTGTTTCCAGTGTGTGTGTGTGAGACAGGGGGGTTCAGAGTGTGTTTCCAGTGTGTGTGTGAGACAGGGGGGTTCAGAGTGTGTTTCCAGTGTGTGTGTGAGACAGGGGGGTTCAGAGTGTGTTTCCAGTGTGTGTGTGAGACAGGGGGGTTCAGAGTGTGTTTCCAGTGTGTGTGTGAGACAGGGGGGTTCAGAGTGTGTTTCCAGTGTGTGTGTGTGTGACAGGGGGGTTCAGAGTGTGTTTACAGTGTGTGTGTGAGACAGGGGGGTTCAGAGTGTGTTTCCAGTGTGTGTGTGAGACAGGGGGGTTCAGAGTGTGTTTCCAGTGTGTGTGTGTGAGACAGGGGGGTTCAGAGTGTGTTTCCAGTGTGTGTGTGTGAGACAGGGGGGTTCAGAGTGTGTTTCCAGTGTGTGTGTGTGAGACAGGGGGGTTCAGAGTGTGTTTCCAGTGTGTGTGTGAGACAGGGGGGTTCAGAGTGTGTTTACAGTGTGTGTGTGAGACAGGGGGGTTCAGAGTGTGTTTACAGTGTGTGTGTGTGTGTGAAGGGGGGTTCAGAGTGTGTTTCCAGTGTGTGTGTGAGAAGGGGGGTTCAGAGTGTGTTTACAGTGTGTGTGTGTGTGTGAGACAGGGGGGTTCAGAGTGTGTTTCCAGTGTGTCTCGCTCTCTCTTGCCTCTGATGACTTGATCAGGTCTTGTGATGCAGCTGAAGGAGCAGCAGCTGAAGGAGCAGCAGCTGAAGGAGCAGCAGCTGAAGGAGCAGTCTCTCTCTCTCTCTCTCACACACGTAATGTAGAGGCTTCCTTAGATCTTCACTCCAGCCAATTCACACACACACCTCGGGGGCGGAAAATAAACTCCCGGTGAACTATTTAGTTTCATTAGGGGCTGATTCATCAACTCCAGGTGAACCATTTAGTTTCATTAGGGGCTGATTCATCAACTCCAAGTGAACCATTTAGTTTCATTAGGGGCTGATTCATCAAGTCCAGGTGAACCATTTAGTTTCATTAGGGCTGATTCATCAAGTCCAGGTGAACCATTTAGTTTCATTAGGGGCTGATTCATCAACTCCAGTGAACCATTTAGTTCATTAGGGCTGATTCATCAAGTCCAGGTGAACCATTTAGTTTCATTAGGGGCTGATTCATCAAGTCCAGGTGAACCATTTAGTTTCATTAGGGTGATTCATCACAGAGAGAAGATAAAAAAGGGACGGAGTGATATAGAAAGGAGACCTGCTGAAACACTATTACTGCTGTGAGAGGGAGAGGAGAGGAGAGGGAGAAAGAGGAGGAGAGGCAGAGAGGAGTGAGGATAGTTGAAAAGGAAAAGGGTGAGAGGTGATATTAGCATCTTCAAACAGACATTTTTCTATGTTTGTTGAAAAGGCAGCAGTGGGCTTTTTGAGGAGAGGAGAGGAGAGGAGAGGAGAGGAGAGGAGAGGGGAGGGGAGGGGAGGGAGGGAGGGGAGGGGAGGGGAGAGAGAGGAGAGGAGAGGAGAGGAGAGGAGAGGAGAGGAGAGTTGAGTGCAGGGGGCATTTGGAGTTGAAAGGTTTCTCTTCCCCCTCCTCTGCCCTCTTTTCTCCCTGCTTCTCTGACAGCGAGGGTCACGGCAGACTCCAAGAAGTCACCTCTACGCCACAGAGAGAAAGAGCTGGTCGGTGAAAATCAAACAGAGTCCAATTAAAGGGATCAGAACGAGCCAGTGAGCACGAGGACCAAGCAACACTCACCTGGAACACACACACACACACCTTGACGTACAAATAGGATTCACAAACACACACATACAGAAATACACTTACATACATATAGACAGACACTTGCCATACAAATACCATGCACACACACACCTCTCCCACCCAGACCTAGTGTGCATCCTCATAATTACCATGGCCAGGACTGTGTGAAATTACTGCTCTCATCTGCTAATGGAGGAAGAGACCTGGAGCGAACAGTCACACACACACACACACACACACACACACACACACACACACACACCTATTTACATGTTAAGAGAATATGTACTATCTACATGTGGAAAAAGAGAGAATTTTAAGCGAGAGAGAGAGGAAGAGAGAGAGAGAGAGGAGGAGAGAGAGCGAGAGAGAGCGGAAGGTGCTGGCATAGTTTGAGACGCCACTTACTCTCTCCATGCAGATGAAAGAGAGGAAGAGGGGAGTTGTGGAGGTGGGGAGGGGGAGGAGGAAACATTTATTTTTGATGATTGTTCATTAATGACTAATTTGCCTGCAGCGGGGGGCATGACATCACAAGAGATCTGGACTAAACGGCCTAATAGATGTTGAAGCCTACCTAGGAGGGGTAAGGAGAGGGAGGGAGGGAGGTTTGGGAGGGAGGGGGAGAGGGTGGGAGGGAGACAAACGCAAAAACAATTAGTATTACTGCTCAGTCAAAGGATAGAATATAGAAAAGAGAGAGATTGTTATTGTTTATTTCACTTGCTTTGGCAATGTAAACATGTTTCCCATGTCAATAAAGTTGTTGTATGGAGGTCAACTGGTAGAGCATGGCGCTTGCAAACGCCAGGGTTGTGGGTCGATTCCCATGGGGGGGCCAGTATGATATTATATTTAATGTTTTAATGTAAGCATCTGCTAAATGACTAAATGTAAATGTAC